>NC_045975.1:43460724-43700724 GCF_010909765.2 Amblyraja radiata
AGGGGGGAGGGGCAGCGGGAGGGGGAGGGGGAAGCGCACGGGGGGAGGGAGCAGCGCACGGGGGGAGAGAGCAGCGCACGGGGAGAGAGCAGCGCACGGGGGAGAGAGCAGCGCACGGGGGAGAGAGCAGCGCACGGGGGGGGAGAGCAGCGCACGGGGGGATGAGAGCGGCGCACGGGGGGAAGAGAGCAGCGCACGGGGGGAGAGGAGCAGCGCACGGGGGAGAGAGCAGCGCACGGGGAGAGAGCAGCGCAAGGGGGACTGAGAGCAGCGCAGGGAGAGAGCCAGCGCACGGGGGAGCAGAGCACGGGGGGAGGAGAGCAGCGCACGGGGGAGAGAGCAGCGCACGGGGGGAGGAGCAGCGCACGGGGGGGGAGAGAGCAGCGCACGGGGGGAGAGAGCAGCGCACGGGGGGAGAGAGCAGCGCACGGGGGGAGAGAGCAGCGCACGGGGGGAGAGAGCAGCGCACGGGGGGAGAGAGCAGCGCACGGGGGGAGAGAGCAGCGCACGGGGGAGAGAGCAGCGCACGGGGGAGAGAGCAGCGCACGGGGGAGAGAGCAGCGCACGGGGGAGAGAGCAGCGCACGGGGGAGAGAGCAGCGCACGGGGGGAGAGAAGAGAGGGATGCGGGGGAAGGGTAGGTGGTGCGGAGAGTGAGCGGGGATAGGAGGAAGAGAAAAGAAGGAGATGTGGGAGAGAGGACAAAACAAGGGCAAGGTAGCAAGGGAGGGAGAGGTAGAGAGGGAGGGACAGTGTGGTGGTGGTGGATTGAGGTAGGGACAGAGCAAGGGAGAGTGTGAGGAAGAGATAGAAAGCCAGAACCAACGTGAGGAGAAAGTGTGCAGAGCCAGACCCTAAAAATGTATTTCAATGTATTCTTGACATTAAAACATTCTTCAGCAATAAGGATAATATTTGCTTTGATTGCTAACACAAAAAGAAATTGAGAACAGGTGGAGGATTTAGGAATGTTCAATAAGCTGCCAGAGCCAAAGGGTTTTTGGGAGATATTGAGGTTCTTGAGATCCCTATGATATGCTTGATTTATCCATGTTAAATAAAGTTTTACACTACAACTGCACAATTTTTTTGTAAACCTTTTGTCCAATGATGATTTTTCAATATTTAAAATTAAACAAAGAAAATGTTGATAAATATAACAAAATACACCAGAAATATAATCTTTTCCACATTTCCATTCAAGCATAATTCTTTGCACTGTTGCACTGTAATGCAACACACTTTGAACACATTAGTGTTTGCTCAATGTGGCTTTAAGAGCATATGCACAATATGTGCCCACAAAAATATGTTCCTAAAATTAAATTGGAAGCCACTAGCTCAAAAGTGTTTCCCCATTAATACATTAAAGAGTTGCTTTTCTTTTTTAGAGACTAAATTTAATAAGCATATTTGCATTAATCTGATACTAATCTCTGGAACATACAGAAGGTACTGTCGTTTTCAGTCCCAGAGCTATACTGCGTCACTGACGGGTGAATAATTATTTTGAGGTTATTCCTAACAAGACCAAATTTGGTATCAATGAAGAAAATATGATATGCTCTCTGCACAGTTTGCTGAATGCTTATTTGCAATAGTGCTCACCTTAAAAACTAGGTTTATGATTTTGTGGAATAACAAATCTTTTTTCCCCTTTTCAATGAATTTGCCCTTAGTAGCTAAACACACAAACCTCATCTCCAACATGGATTTACGTCAGCAGTTGCCTGGCAACAGCCTTTGCTGTAAAAGTGTTTCTGCAGCAGTCCCTGCAGCTGACAAACCCAGGAAGGTTGGGCCAACTATTCTTCAGAACCAAAAAAAATCTTGAAGCATAAAAATAAGCTCTTAAAACCACAAGTGAATTCTCAGAGAAACAAATAAATTCAGATGCAAAACAACTTAAAGCTATTAAACTTTAATATTTAATTCTCTGCTGCATCAGTTGTTTAGTTTCAAAAAAAATGATTTACTATTCAGTAACACTTCAGAACATTCTTTAGGCAAAATGGCTCATGAATTTCAACATCCATTAACTATCTCATATCAACAGTGTGCGCAAAGACCAGTTTCATGATTCCCAAGCTAATTATTGCACTGAATTGTTCGGGATTACTTGATACCTCCAAACAAAATTCAAGGCCCCAGACAAGAACAGAATATTTCATTTATAAGCTTTATGGCCTCAAGACATTTCAAAATGCTTCCCAACCAATCGAGACATTTTGATGTTAAGTCACTGAAATATACATTTCACTGCAGGTAACCCGACTGACAATTTTCACACAGCAATGCTTTTCAAATCAGCAATGAGACATCTAAGCTGAAAACTCGTCTTATTGATTTTGGCAAAAAAAAACAAAGAGACTTCATGCAGTGTGATTATCTAGAAAATGACAGCTCAAAGAAAGATCAGCTGAAATGTTCTAGACCAGGCAGTTGTTCTTGCCACAATGCACACTACCTGAAGGACATGCAAGAGCGAAAACAACAGATTGCATGCACATGGAAAGTAAACATATTCATTTCAGCTCATATTTGTCATCTGATGGGTCAGTAAAATAATTATTTTAAATCTTTCATTAAATGTCTCCTAACCAAAAACATTTGTCATATTATCAATGTAAATTTACAGTTTATAATAAACCATCACCAAGCCATTCTGAATAACTAGTGATATGAAAATAAGCATCAAACCACTTTTGCTTTTAAACCTTGAAGTTTAAACTGCCGAAGTTATCTCCGTGAATTTGCTTTCCTTTAATATTTATTTAACACCCAAATTCTTTGCAGATACTATTAAATGGCCATGTTTACAACATCAATGTTTGTGATTAAAATTAATTATAACATTTCAATTCATAAACTTTAAATTCAGTCACAACCCTTAACATGCACTGCTGAACTGGTCGCACAAGTCTCAAATCGAGGCAAACAGTGCATCAGTGCCTAAAGTGATTCTAAAGTGAAACTAGCCATAATGGATAAACTCAATACATAATATGCAAAAGCAATAGTGTCAAAGTTTGTTTACTGAAGATATCCTGGACTTTTGGTGAACCACCTTTCTGATTAGCAAGATTCTTTCCTTCCCACTCACTAAATATTTATATTTATCTCTGGAAAACGGCTCAGTGCATACATGTATCCAGACAAGTGCAGCTCTTTCCAACACAATTCTAGTTGAATTCTAGACTGGTATGAATGCTACTCAGCAGAAAACAACCTCAGCCTTGTACGGAGAGTAAATCTTCAGTAAACTCACTCACTTCCAAAGAGAAAGATTATGATATGAACAAAATAATTAAGAATCACTAATTAAGAAAAAGTACATTCATTTTGATTTAACATGTCAACATTTTTAAAGACTTCTCTTTCTTTTACGCCTATTAAAATGAATAATGGTTCAGTTCCAAAATTTCCGAGATACTTCCAAAATGGAGACTTAATTTAAATTTACTGTTTAAAGATTGGTGTCGTAAATTGAAAGGCACACGCATTTTGAAGACTTCGGAACTTAAGAGTGACAAAATTATTCAAAAAAACTGTAGTAAAAATAGATGAATAAAATGTTAGACGGCTTGTCCAGACATACAAACAAAAGGTACAATTTGCTGCCAAGTCTTTTAAGGTACACTTCAAAAACAAAACTCACATTTGGACCCAGAAATGCATTAGGAAATAAATTCTGAAATGGAACACTTCCCTTCCTACTGCAACCTCCTTGCATCATAGCCAAATGCAACCAAGTTGCATTCCCCAATAAATATAAACTGCTTTCATGGTCAGTACATAAGGCTAAAAACAGCAGATGCCAGCAATCTGATATAAAATCTGATAATGTGGAAATGGTCAACAAGTCAGGCAGAGTATGAAAAAGGACAGAGAGAGGCAACATTTTGAATCATTTCAACTCAACCCAAAATGTCAATTCTGTTTTTCTCCATGCAGATGCTGCCTTACTTGCTTTTAGAATTTTCTCTTTTAATTTCAATATGCCTGTATGTTGGATCACGTACCCCATTCCAACAGAAAAGATTAATGGGCCCGTCCCACTTAGACGATTTTTCAGCGGACTGCCGGCGTCTGTCAAGTTGCCTGCAGTCGCCTGCAAAACCGGCAACTGGAACGGTGACTGTCAGAGTAGAACACAAACACACACACAATCACATCGCTTCCTTCACCAGCCCGTGTACATTTTTTAGACAGCGCTCCCCCCACGGCCCTTTCGCATGTTGAAAAATTCACGGCGACCATGAGGCCGCGACTAGTTCCCAGAATGCGGGAACTCCTCACGACCATGAAGGCGACTCCCCAGCAACCACCCGCAAACATGCGGCGACTGCATAATCTCCTGCAATCGCCTAAAAAGTCGCCTAAGTGGGACAGGCCCATAAAGATTTGAAAAAGGAGTCTCCAACTGTCAAACAATATATACTATTCTATCCTGTTAACATTTACAGGAATGTATAACCATTGGATTTTTAAATTTGTGTTTTTTAATGTAAAAAACTTAAACGAATGGTTGCATCTAAATATTGTATTAGGCAGTGCAAGCATTCAATAAATTGAACGCAAATATATTTTAAAAAGTCATCATCCAACTGCACACTCATTTTTGTTTCAAACAAAACGTTTCCAAAGATTTTAATAGTAATATTGAGCAAATATAATCTTGCTGAATAGTTCAAACAGAGTTCAAATGACAACTTTGCAAAAGTGAATAGCAGATTTTGATTCAACAGCTTTTCAGGGAATACTGCCAAGTTACATAGAAATACAGACAATACATCCAAAACTGACCAGTTTTGTACAAGTAACGAGCCACTGAGTTTGGATCAAAATTGAAATCAGGCTTTTTTTTTTGCTTCAAGGACAGTGGAAATTAATAGCCACAAATGAACCTAACTTCTGGGGGGAACTGAACATTACAACAATGAATCAGCAGTTGTGGTTGAAATTTTAATACAAAAGTAAAAACATGTCACTTTTTGCAAAAAATTGTAAACACTTATCAACCACAATAATTATATAGCACAATTTAAAACACAACATCCTTCAAATCATTCAGCCCAAAGAGCTAGTCTAAGTATTTAATGCTGTAGAACATAATGCAAATTAATTTTGAAGTCTGAAGAACGGTCTCGACCCGAAACGTCACCCATTCCTTCTCTCCAGAGATGCTGCCTGTTCCGCTGAGTTACTCCAGCATTGTGTCCATCTTCGATTTAAACCAACATCTGCAGTTCTTTCCTACACATCCAAAATTATTTTTTTTACTTAATGCAATTTATTAGAGGCAGCTAAAATTTGTATTGCTTAATTTTGGTTTTGTTATTAAGTATACATTAAAATGAACATTCTTAGTCATCATTCATTATAAATACCTTTTAGCTTGCATTATATAACATGCATATATCACCATATCATTAATAATTTAATATTTTAATTCACCTTCATCTTTCCTAATAATTACTCGAGGTTGATCTTGCAAAGGGGAAAATTAATTACTACGCATGTGGCACCAAGGAAATAAAACTTTTATGGATTCTAATTGAAATCCACAAAAAGCAGTGATGAACAGCAAAGGCACATATATTATTTACTGTTGGGTCCAAGGTTTGTACTGAGTCCAGAGATGGTATCAAGACCAATGCATTTTATCATTTACATTAACAAAAATGTGAATTCAAAAGATGACTACCAAAATAGAAAATAATATCTAACAGTTCAAAATTTGAAAAAAATGTACAAACTACACAATATTCGTTTGGCATTGAGTTCTAATTAAATAGAAGTTCCCTCCAACTATATTTTGTAAAGAGCAAAATAATCTTAAGTTTCACGTACAAACTCCTTTCTCTCCATTGAAAATATCTGACATTCAACATGGCTCTCTGTGTCATGACTGGCCAGAAATTAGCTTTGGACGACGTTTCCATACCATCCTTGCAGACACAATGAAAACTAACTCCTGAATTCAACTAATCTGGCAATATTTTGGAGGCACAGGGAAAGTCTCTGATCAAGACCCTGCATCAGCACTTGGAGAGTGCAGAGGGCAGATGGCGGTGATTGGGAAGGGGCAAGGCGGCAGCTGTCAGGTGATAGGTGGAACTAGGTGATGAATTCTCATGGAGTTGCTTTTTTTTTTTAAGGAGCAGATAGCAAACTTTTTAGCATTTTCTGAATCTGGTTCTCGCCTTCAATCAATACATTTAAGATTGCAGCCTATCGTAGTCACAAAACAAGAACCATCCATTTATGAATCAAACAGAAAAGTAATCTGAGGACAGATACATGACAAGCACAAAAGCAAGCAGAAATTATATCCTTGTCATTAAATCTTGTACAAATTGTGAGACGGAAAATCCAAGCATCTCCCCACGAAATGCTTTGATGTACAACAGCTCAGTAAAAAATTAAAGGCAAACTGTCTCATTTTTACGTGGCTTTCATAACATTCAGCTGGTGGTGTTGCGTTTCCTTTAAATACAAAAGACAAGCTGCATGATTATTGCAGCTACAAAAAAAATATTCATCGTGTTTCAAAAGGAAAAAATAAATTAAATAAGATTATACATAATCTTGGTCTGCAATATTAAACTTTTGAGTACTAGCTGAAAAGAAAATTATTCTGTCACTTTACTTGTGATAAAATCTAGAAAATAGCTGTATACACCATAGTTCATAACTAAACCACCTTCGCGTTATTTTTGATCACCTCATTTTTTTGCCAACTTGTTTTAAATACAACTGAATATTGGTCATGATGATACAGTTTATTAAACACATGTATTAGAGTAAGAATAATTTCAAATACCACAAATATAGCCGTAAGAGAAGAAAACAAAGATATATAGCCTCAAAGCACGTGTGGTTGTGTTAGATCAGGGTTTTGCTAATTGTCACCGGGCTCAGAAATGATGGACCATTTCCCAAAATGAAAACATTTCTAAAATTTTAGTCGTCAAAAGAACAAGGTAAAAGTGTGGGAGTGGGGAAAAAGGCCTGCTCAAATGACAGACACAACAGCCTCCGAAGTTTATTATCAGATTAAGATTCGAATACATTGTTAAATTTCCCAATATTTTTACAAAAAAACATAATAGGTTGGAATTCAGCTTTGGTAAAACTCTGAATAGCTTTTGAAAGACATGAAAATAACAGCTTCTCATTGGCAGTTTAGAAATACAGCATGGAAACAGGCCCTTCGGCCCACCAAATCCACGCCGACCATCAATCACCCGTTCACACTAGTTCTATGTCATCCCATTTTCTCATCTATTCCCTACACTGGGGCAATTTAGAGAAAAATTAACCTATAAACCCACACATCCTTGGGATGTCTGAGAAAACGGGAGCATCGGGAGGAAACCCATGCAGTCAGGATCGAAACCCAAGGTCAGGATCGAATCCAGCTTTCTGGCTAGAGGCAACAGCTCTACCAACTGCGTCACCGTGCCACCTTCTGAATGAACAGCTTTATGATTTATTTCTATATTGTAGTTCTATGTTTAAATGGATGTGTACATGTTAAATGAACATTTTATATGTGTTAGATTAAGACTTTCCTGCTCTGAAAAGAACTGATACTCATTTATTCTGTAAGAATGCCTTAAAGTGAACAAATATTTGGAGAAGCTTTACTTAATTCTGGTAGATTATCCATTTCTTGAAATTGCCTTACATTGGCAGGCAAAACAAATACACTCAACCAAAAATGACAGGAAACCACTGAAGCATCCATAAACACAAATAGAAACTAGTGGAACAACACCTCATATTTTAGCGGAACAGTCTTCAACCCAACGCCATGAACTTCAGATTTGGTACTGAATTTCAGATAACCTGTCCCATTTTATCCCTTTCTAATCAACCTATGTCCTCTCACTCATTCCCTTCTTTACAAACGATCTTATCACACATTTTTTTCCTCAATCCCTACCCACCTCGTATGTCTAATATGCAGATCAGTATGGTCTGTTGACACCAGAGAGTATGGATCAGGAAATACATATAATGGAGTCCAGGTTGATAAAATGGAGGAAAAAAAATGTGACGGCAGTGTCTACTTCAGTTCCACCAGCGCACCATCCTGGATATTTCTGTTCGAGCAACCTCCTAGTACTAGATGGTTGTGAACAGATATCCAGAATTAAAACTGTCGCAAAAGCATAAGACAATAGAATGAAACGTGCAAATTCCAGACAATCAGAGGGCTCTCACTTAGCTTTTTTTTCCTGTTTCCAGCCGGGCAACCTAGGCAGCTTTTTAGGTTGCCAAATGACAGTTTAGGTGGTCATTTGAGACGGCTTGCATAACGCGTCCAATAATGTGCTCGGACGAAGTGCGTAGTTACCAGTCCGTATTATGCTCAATGAAGCATTCACATATTATTTCTGCTTCAAATAAAGTCACAAACTAATCATATTCACCAATGAAGACATAATATATACCACAATGACATGCAGCAACATTATAATACAGTATATACAGTATCTCAACTCTTTTTACACATTGCAATGAAAGCAATTTCTATTATTTCTTTCCACTGTTAAACAAAAATGTGGTTGGATTATTCAGCATATGATCAACCTCGGTGAGACCAAGTGCGGGGCTTGGCGATCGTTTCGCACAACACCTCCATTCAGTTCGCAATAACCAACCTGATCTCCCGGTGGCTCAGCACTTCAACTCCCCCTCCCTTTCCGAATCAGACCTTTCTGTCCTGGGCCTCCTCCATTGCCAGAGTGAGGACCACCTGCTCCTCATATTTTGCTTGGGTAGTTTACACTTCAGCGGTATGAACATTGGCTTCTCCAATCTCAGGTAGTCCTTGCTTTCTTCCTCCTTCCCCTCCCCTTCCCAGCTTACCCACAGCGTATCTCATCCTTTCATTTCCCCCCCCCCCCCCCACCCCCCACCCCCGACATCAGGGTCTCGACCCGAAACGTAGCGTATTCCTTCGCTCCATAGATGCTGCCTCACCCGTTGATTTTCTCCAGCTTTTGTCTACCAATAGGATCCCACCATTGGCCACATCTTCCCATCTCCTCCCCTGTCGGCTTTCCGCAGAGACCGCTCCCTCCGTAACTCTCTGGTCAATTTGTCCCATCCTACCCAAACCACCCCCTCTCCTGGCACTTTCCCTTGCAACTGCAGGAAATGCTACACTTGTCGCTTTACCTCCCCCCTTGACTCCATTCAAGGACCCAAGCAGTTTTTCCAGGTGCAGCAGAGGTCCACTTGCACCTTCTCCAGCCCCATCTATTGCATCTGCTGCTCTAGGTGTCAGCTGCTCTACATCTGTGAGACCAAACGTAGGCTTGGCGATCGCTTCGCCCAACACCTCCGCTCGGTTCGCAATAACCAACCTGATCTCCCGGTGGCTCAGCAATTCAACTCCCCCTCCCATTCCGAATCAGATCTTTCTGAACTGGGCTTTCTCCATGGCCAGAGTTAGGCCCACCGTAAATTGGAGAAGCAGCACCTCATATTTCGCTTGGGCAGTTTACACCCCAGAGGTATGAACATTGACCTCCAATTTCAGGTAGTCCTTGCTTTCTCCTCCGCTTCCCAGGTCTCCCTCAGCCCACGGTCTCCACCTCTTCCTTTCTTCTTCCCGCCCCCCCCCCCCCCCACCACCTCCATTCTCACCTCAGTCTGAAGAAGGGTCTCAACCTGAAACGTCGCCTATTTCCTTCGCTCCATAGATGCTGTCTCCCCCGCTGAGTTTCTCCAGCATTTGTCTACCCATTCACACAAGTTCTGTTATCCCACTTTTCTCACCCACTCCCTACACATTAGGGGAAATTTACAGACAAGTTAACCTACAAAGCCAATACTTCTTTGGATGTGGGAGGAAACCCACACGCATGCAGGGAGAATGTGCAAATTCAACATACATTGCCCGAGGACAGGATCGAACACAGATCTCTGGAGTGTGAAGCTGCAAGTCCACCAGCTCCACTACATTTTGTATTCCAACACACAAAATATTATACGTTGATAACTTTGGTTACTAAAAAAAGAAACTATCCATTTTCAGTCTTAAATCTCTAAGTGACGCTATGTCCCCATTCACAGCTACTGTATGTTTTAAGGTACACAAAATTGCTGGGGAAACTCAGCGGGTGCAGCAGCATCTATGGAGCGAAGGAAATAGGCGACGTTTCGGGCCGAAACCCTTCTTCAGACCGAAATGTCGCCTATTTCCTTCGCTCCATAGATGCTGCTGCACACGCTGAGTTTCTCCAGCATTTTTGTGTACCTTCGATCTTCCAGCATCTGCAGTTCCTTCTTGAACAACATACTGTATGTTTTAATTCAGTTCAAGACTATGGGGCAGTACATTGGCCATAAAGTTGCTGCCTAAAAGTGCCAGAGACCCGGAATTGATCATGAATATGGGTGGTGTCTGAATGGAGTTTGATCCTTTTCCATTTGATCCAATGGGTTTTCTCCAGGTGCTCTTGTTTCCTTCCACATTCCAACAGTGTGCAAGAACCTTTCAGACCCAACCTAAAAGGTAATATTTTCTGTTGTGATGCTGCAAGTAAGGATTTCATTGTTCTAACTGGGACGTGAGAGAATAAAACACTCTTAGACTTATGTCGCTAATGTGTGGGATAGAACTAGTGTACGGTTGATCGGTGGTCGGCGTGGACTTGGTGGGCCGAAGAGCCTGTTTCCACGCTGTATCTTTAAATTAAATTAAAAACACTAAAACCAGAGGAAATCTAAAGAATGGTCTCTACCTGAAACGTCACCCAATTTCTTCTATGCAGAGATGCTGGCACAATTAAAGCATGGAATAGTCTTCACCCTACCATAGTTACCCAACCAGACGCAACTCAATTTAAGGTAGCTCTTATTTACCCAAGAACCCTTGTTTGCTTAAGTCCAAGTCAAGTCAAGAGAGTTTTATTGTCATGTGTCCCAGATAGGACAATGAAATTCTTGCTTGCTGCAGCACGACAGAATATGTAAACATAATACAGAACAGGAGATAAAAGTTCAGTGTGTCCATATACCATAGACCATATATATGCACAATAAATATACAGATAAAGTGCAATAGGCTGTTATTTTTCAGAGTTTGGAGTTTGGTGGTGGGGGGTCCACTCCAGTTTAAATTCCATTTGGAATATTTTTGGAGGACCAGGAAACCAAGAAGCAAGAGTTACTCCAGGGAGTTACTCCAGCTCCAGGGAGTGATTCTGCGTTGGTTTGCAGCGGTCGCGACGAGGCGGCGAACGGACAGCAATGCCGGCCAGAACTCCCACAATGCAAAGTGAGGGAGAAAGTGCCCGGCGCCGACCAGTTGCCATGGCAGTGCGCATGTGCAGGGCGGCCGATGATGTGCTGGCAGTGGTTGTGCGCATGTGCAAGGCGGCCGGCCGTGCCAGTGGATGAGGAGCGGCCGGAAAGCGGAGACTCGGCGGCCCGGACACGGATACGGATGGTGGGCGGAGACCGAGAGTGACAGAGAGAGAGAGAGAGAGAGAGAGAGAGAGAGAGAGAGAGAGAGAGAGAGAGAGAGAGATAGAGAGGGGGGCCCGTTCAGAGTTGAACGATAGGTGTCCCGGGTGCTTGCCAAGCCAGGCAAAATGGCACGGGTTTTCGGTTGCCCGGCGGGACTGTGGGTGGCCATTGGCACGCGGGCAACCATTCATTTTGAGCCCTGCTCTATGTCTAATATTTATTAAATTATACTTAATTTTAAGTGGATGCTTAAATCTCATCTCAAGCTCGACCCTGAATGGGAGATCAATTCTATTCTATTAATATTATCTATTCATGTTTGGTACATTCAAAGCAATAATGGCCATATCTAAAAAGGAACCCTCCTGGCCAATCTCTTTGTCTAAAAAGAGAATAGAAAGCTCGAACGAAGCAGCAGATTTAAAACAAACATTGAACAATTAGTAACAGAAGGTGTTTACATTTTTATGCCCATGATATAGTTCTCCCTTAAAATTTCTGTTAGAAATTGCTGCCTTCATCAGCCGTTTTTAACCTGGAAGCCTTTGAAGAAATTAATTACTATACTTTGAAATCAAAACTATCCTGTTCAGAAATCTGTCCTATTTTTGTTTCAGCAATTCAAATTGCATCTTCAACTCCTGACAGGAAAGATAAAGCTACATTTGAAACACCCAATCACAAAATTAGTAAAAACACTTAAATATGGCTTAATATGTCCAGAATAAAGTTCACATTTAACCAGTTGAAAATGCACAATTGAATAGTTGAATATTTATAAATATTTGTACAGAGCTGGTTACAAGGTTTGCTGGAATGGGATAGGTAGAAATCTGATCGCTTACTCCAAATTCAAATGATATCAAAATTTAGAATGTCATTGAAGATCGACACAAATTTCTGGGATAACTCAGCGGGACAGGCAGCATCTCTGGTAGAAGGAATTATTGACTTTTTCGGGTTTCAATAGCACCCCAAATTGCTTCAAGACTATCTGGTGGATTAGAGTGTGCCTCTGAGGATTTAAATCTTGATTCTTCACATTCAGGTTAATCAATTTGCGCAAAAATAAATTTTATGCGAAGGAATGTGACTTCATTTCACAAAGAATTCAATAACATTGTTACTGAAAATTCAGATTGGAGTCAGCAATTATAAACTACGTAGTGCTGCAGTGAATCTAATTGTAGACAAACTTGTCAACACAAAATCAAACGCATGAATAGAACAACCAGGACATCACAAATGCAGTCTATCATTCACGTCAGATACCTGTTGGAATAAACAGCCCCGCATCACTAGCTCTGGGCCTGATTGTGGTTATACCAGTAGCAGCTGGTGCCAAGTTTATTAAGTTTAACTTCTGAAAATCAGAAAAGGCTGTTCACTGACGTAGTTATTCTTGATACAAAAGAAATGAACCCTCCCATTAGTGCTTCCCACTAGAAATCCCAAAAGCAGATAAAGAACAGCAAACAATGCACTGTGTATGTATCTGCATCCACATAACAAAGAACTTAAAAGGAATTATCTTCATTCTTCAAGAATCTCAGACAATAAACATTTTTTCAAAGAAATACAAATTTAGAATGTCCTTGCTGGATCTCTGCCATCTTAAATTCTGCTTATGGATTAAATATTTGGGCATGAATTGGTTAAAGAGGTCACACATTCATTTATGATTCTGCTTGTACCAGTACAGCTTAACTGGTATGCTACTAAACTCACAGGAACAAAGCCAAAATACAAACTAGAAAAAGTGACAAAAGTGCATGAAGGGCAAGCATAACTACGAAATTAAGTTAAGAGCACCAAGCACGTTTAAAGACACTTATTTTCACCATCAGTAACTGCAGTCTCAATAAGCCCTGCAGTGCTTTCAAAAATAACAGACCTGCAAGCTAATTGCTGGTGATCATGACGCAAATAGTTTCCAAGGCAACAGTGAAGTTATCGAGTGCTTGCTCGAGCAATGCCTCATCTGTTTGCACTCACATACGCAGTCTGACAATGCAGTCACTGCATCCTGTTTCTATCTTGTGAATGTAATCCATCAATTATTCATGCAGTTAACCAGATAACAACACATTTTTAATTTAAGGATAGCAAGATTTTTGAACAAATTGCCCCATCAGCTGCATTTTATCTTTTTGTTTTACAATAGTTCTATTTGCATTAGAAATTCCTAATAAAAATCATTAAGAAACTCTTCAATAAACCACTGACTGGTTACATTCCTGTACTGCTTCTGCTTTCTTTCAGTGCTTCAATCCTATTTTCATTAATCAAAGCCAACATTCCAAAGTTTGGCTTGTAACAAGTTCAAGCCTCTAAGAAAATAAAACAAACAAATGCGCTCCAATAGCCCTATATGCATTACACTGGAAAGATTTGCTTCATTATGAAGTACTCATTGAACCCATCAGAACAGGAAATTAAGAACTTGCTGTTGAGACACTTTATATTGTTTCTGATACATATTTGAGATATTCTAAACAAATTCCAACAAAATGCATAATAGATAAGGCCACAATTTCATTTCTTCTTAAATCTGTAAAATGTACTGCAAATTGAAGATGCTTACATGATGGGTAAGTAAGAGGAAAAGGAAGATAAGCAAGCTGAAAGAGAATTATCAGATGTCTGGAAATCTAAATAGAAGACAAATGAGGTAAAAAAAAAAAAAAACAGGAGAAGAGAGAAAAAGTAAATGCTAGAAATGCACAATTCAAATCTGGTTTATAGATTCCCTCCTTTTTACAGATTTCAACTTTGTAATGTAAACAATATGTATTGAATGAAGTGTAAATGGATCCTCAGCTTCAATCAAGTAATTTCAAATGCACGTTATTTGCACAAACAATGCATTGTTATCTTACAGGTTTTTGTTCTCTCCACACAGCATTGGCAGGGTTTGAAAATATTTAGTTTGGAAGTAACCCACCTTTTCTATCGGCAGAACTCTACGATAAGGTAAAAACAAAAGTTGTTGGCAATACTCAGCAAATCACGCAGCACCTGACAAGTGAAACATCCACTTTAACTATGCATCTCATCATTTTATAAACCACTAAAAGGTAACCGCACAGTTGATCTGCAAAGTGATTGCCCAATCTGCATTTGCTTTCTCCTATGTAGAGGAGACCGCACAAGACAGAGAGGTTGGTGTGAATGATCAGGGAATGTCAAAAGGGTGGCATTCATTCAAAATGCTGAAAGGGGAGGATAGGGAATGTGGATCATGTGGTGGAATCTTGATGGAGCTGGTGAAAATTGCAAAGGATTCTCCATGATTGCATTCCCCCTCCCCTCATGCACTCACATTAACCAAAGGGATAAGGACTGGAGAGAACCTAAAACATGAAAGTGAGCACCTAAAACATGAAAGTGAGCAGTCAACAGTGCTCTAATAAATGGAGCCACGAACAAAAAAATATTCTTGTTTACATCAAGAAAGATGAATATTTAAAGTATGCATAATATAATTAACAATAAAGATGATTGCTACAAAAGAACTAACACGTGAAACAAATGGCAAAAACTGAACGATCAAAAAGTAAATAATTAAAAACTGGTATTATCAATGGAGAAAGCATAATCTCATACCATAATTGAGCAAGCAAAGCAACCAAGTTAAACCAAATGAAGTTGTTGAGCATGAACACAAGACTGAAATACCAACAAGAATGAGAGGAAGAACTCATTTTACTCAGGAATAGTTACATATTCCAAGGTACAGATGCTGAAATGCTATGTCAACATTCTAGCGCAGTGCAGGGAATATTCAGGAGGAACCATCAAAATTAGCCTTGTCCCAGAGTCATGTTGTATTGTTACCAATTAGGACAAGGAGGAAGGATGTGAGAGAATCGGTGAAATACAAATTAAGAGACTTGGGAATTGGAGGAAATTCGAATCAAGTGGAAAGCACAGTGATGTTATAAGACATAATTTCATAACAGCAAACATAATACAGAATGCTGGACTATTTACTGTCAGGATAACTACATTTTCTTAAATTAGAAATTGGGGAGGAAAAACTAGTTGTCTTGATAAATATCAAAAATCACAAATTACGAAAGAACACAGGAAAAGACACAACAAACGATATGATTTTCTCGAGCTTGGAATGAAATTTTGATGAAAAGACCGTGTGATAATGTGCAGTTTACAGTAAACCCACATATCAAGGATAAACAGTTCAGCTCCTGATTATATGCCTAATAGATTGGTGTGCAAGAGACAAATTATATTTCACAAGACAATGGCACCAATTTTCTGTAGGGAAAATCTGATCCAGAATTATTCAGGTAAAGAATAAATTGGGCTGCAGAAAAGACAGAACTATTCAAAATGGATTGTTGATCACTCAAGTTCATTCAATTATTTCATTAAGTTCATTGGATAATGCATCTGGCTTTGATACTATGACCTAATAAAAGGCAGTCACCATCAAAACACAAAAACGTCCAATTAATTAACATCCATAGCATTTTGAATGAAATGGAAGAGATTTTTTCTGTATTTTGAGTAGAAGTACTTTATGACCACATACTAAAAGTCTCTATTCTACGATTTGCTCTGGATTTCCCCTGCAAAGGAATTGACTTCCTTGTATTTACTTTAAGAAATTCCATTATCATTTTCATTATTTAAATGAGATCAGAATTCACCTCCTAAACGCAAGTAAAAGCAGTGCATGTTTATCCACGCTAAGCCCAATGTCACAATAATAAATCAGTGCCATACGCAGTCCTTGATCAAAATATCCTTTCTAAAAAGTTGTCAAAAGTTGAATCTGATAAAGTGCTTGTACAACTGAAGCATATCTTTTTCACAATCATAGCCCAGCTCTTTTCAAATAAACAACCATTAAACTTTTGGATTACTTCTTGCCTGTGCTCTCGTTTTTTTTAATTCTGATTATGGAAGCCCTGGGCCAGAGAGAAACAAAAGTTAATACAAAAAGATTGCGAGCGAAGATCAGAAATGAAAGGCAACAAAAATACTTAATGAACAGAAAGAGTCATTGGTAAATATGTGGGGTGAAAAAGCAGATTAATTTTCATTAAGTTGCGCTTCCTACACTGCTGTGTAAAGGCCATAAACAAAGGAAATTATTATAAGCAATAAGAGAGATAAATGGAATAACAAAAAATATGGTTGCAGACAGATCAGCAGTTAAACATTATAAACTATAATATGTCTAGAGCTGATCTGTGAGGAATAACAGAAAGGCAGTACGAAGGTAGGCCAAAGCAATGACACAAAGATATGTGATGCCATTAGGGATCTATTACAGACCACTAATCATTCAAAAGCAATTAGAGGAAAAAAATACAGAAATGCATGCATCTTGAAAAAATTCTGAAATCAGGTATGATTTCAACTTCCTCTGTGGATTTTCAGGAGTGATAGGCTAATGTAGTTTTCGCAATATCCAAAAGGCCTACTCTGAAACCAATGTTTAAGTCCAAGTGCAGGATGAAAGCAAGTAATTGGAAATGAACCAGAGAACATAAGCAAACGAAGCATATGACAATCTTTATGGAGTAATGTTTGAAATAATCAATATAACTAGAACAAAGACCAATTGGGTTTTTTTTAATTGAAAAAAGATTAACAGGAAGTGAAAATAGAGCTTGGGAAAGTAAAATGGATAAAATGGCAGCAATATTTGCAGAAAACTCAAACAGTGAGAAAGATATTTCACTGAAATAAATAAAAAGTAAAAACAAAATATAGAAACAAAGATAACTGAAAATGAAGGGAAGGGTGTGCACAATGTACATGAAAATGATAAGGACCAATGCAAATATACAGAATTTAAGAAAGATGGTTAAAATTAAACTCAAAAGACAAAGGCAAAATGTGAAATAGAAATACAAATTGGTTTTCCGTAGTAATACATGCAACACAGTAAAAACAAAAGACCACAAAGGTTGAAAATGATGCCATATTTAAAATACCAAGCAAAACATACATTAAACTGAAGCTAAAAAGAGGAAATGACAACTGAAGCAGTCCAAATAATTTTTTTTTTTTTTAAATATAAAGACAATGTAATGCCTCTGTTCAAAAAGGGAGACAGAAAAAAAGGAAACTGCCAGTTCGCTAGGCTAACATCTGTTATTGGGAAAATGTTTGAACCCATTACTAAGAAAGTAATGGCAGGTCACTTAGAAAATCATTACACAATTACGCAAAGCCAACGTGGCCTCCTGAAAGGGAAATCATAATTTTGACAAATTTTCTGAAGATCTTTGAAGATCTAACAAGTAGGGTAAATGGAAACCAGTATAAGTAGTGCATTGCATTTTCCCCATGGCATTTAATAAAGTGCCAGATTAAAGGTTACAACACAGGTAAGAACGTACCAGATCAGGAGTAATGTACAGGCATGGATGGGTTAGCAAACCAAGGCGGACAAAGAGCTGCTGAAAGTTATAGATATAGTCAGTGAGTCATAGTCATACAGCGTGAAAATAGGCCCTTTGGCCAAACTTGTCCATGATGATCAAGATGCCTCATCAACACACGTCTCACCTGCCTGCATTTGGCTCATAACCCTCTAAATCTTTCCTATCAAACAGTCTCCCGTTTAAAATAGGGATGAGAAGGAATTTATTTTCAGAAGATAATGACTCTTTGGAAAATCTCAACCTCAAAAACCAATGCTTGCACAATCATTGAATATACTCACGGTGGAGATGGACAGATATTTAAACTAGAAGGAAGTCAATTTGTATCGGGAACTAGAAAGAAAGTGGTATTGGAGGTCAAAATATTTTCTAAAACTGACTAAATGAAGGAGTACGTTGAATGGGTCAACTTGTTTACTCCTGCTCACCATATTACCATCCATTTCATTGAACCATACTCGCCCATACAAGTTAATCTACAAGGACAAAAAAAAATCCTCCGCAGACACAGATACACTTTCTTACTTGCTTCCTTGAATTTGGCTTTCATACTTCAACTGCTTCTTTCCAAAACAAAAACATGCACTCTCACAGTCCAGAATAAAACAAAGTTTTTATGATTTCCTTGCAATGAGTGTCAACATGTAATAATCTACTCACCTTTATTTACTATAGTGGTTTTTAGGGATAATAGAAGGAACATATCCTATGTTTCGGATCTTGTTTCTGGAACATTGTAACAATAAGCGAGTTCGGTATTCCGATTGCGCATGCCCAGGTCATAGGTCACCAGCTATAAAACTGTCTTGGCAACGATGCTGCATTGTGTGCAGGCTTGCATTTTGCCCGTAGTCGGGGCCGGTTCACCGTCGCTTCGGATGCTGTTAAGTTGGTGTTGGGCCGTCCCCATCCTCTCCCCGGTGTCCCGTCCCTGTCCAGAGGTGTCCGGGGTGGCCCTGGGCTGGCGGGGCAGCCCCGGACTTGCAGCCGCTGGCTCAAGCTCGGCCTGTCCCACCGTGTTGGCCACGGTAGCCCTCCACCTCCACCCCCCTCCCCTCAGTCCGACAACGAGATCCTGCTGAAGATGGGCAGCCACCTGCCCTGCTCGAAACCGGGCCACGCTGAACCGCTGCTGCTGGAATCGTCCTGGTGGGAGAGAGAGTCTGCAAATGGGCTCCTGTCGGCAATGGAAGGCCGGGCGCCCACTGGAGCTGCAGGTACTGTTAGTGATGCTAGTGGCGGCAGCAACCTCCTCACCCTCCTTTGCCCAGCCCCAAGTCCGGGCCAGCTCAAACTCCAGGTCGGGGCTGAAGGCCGCCCGCAGTGCGGCCCAGACTAGCACCGGGCCGGAGGAGGCTAAGCCCAGGCTGGAGCTCTGGCACAGGCAAGGCCGAGGCCCTGGTTGTGGATGAAGTGGCAGCTGGTACCGTGGGGGCAGAAGCCGGTAGTGTGTAAGGTACGGCTTGTACTTGGGGTAGCGGCGAAGGCCATGGGCAAACTGGCACTTGTTGCCGTAGCGGCCCATCAGGGAGCGGGTTCCTCAGGAGTTGGAGTAGGGTTGGGCTGGAGTTCGTGCTGACTGTGAGTCTGTGGGTATGGGGCCGCTGGTGTTGTCAGTCCAGTCTGTCGTTGGCCCAGCGGGAGAGGCGGAGGTGAGCTGGGACGGTCCAGTGGTGGTTTGGAAGTGCTTGCGGGTCTCTCCCCCCCTCCTCCTTCATCTCCCCCTGATCGATTTTAATTTATAGTGTTCGATCTTTGATAAATCCTATGATTCCTTGCGTTTTTCGCAATACCGAACTCGTTTATTACGAACAAGGTTTAACTCTAGCTCCCCGTCTGGGACTTAAGATGCACAGAGGTCAACTAAGAATGGGAGATTTACATGGTGTGCTTTTACTACAGTCCAATAACTTTCATGATGTTCTAAGTTATATTTACTTTCACAAATTACCAGGATGGATTTTCAACTACAAATCTTCAGTCTTTATCTATCTATATATTACTAAAACTTTCATCTTGACCACTTCCTGGCTGCGCTGTAATTAAATTTGCATAAAAACAATCCCCCACAGCACTACGATTTTCACCACTTTTCTCACCATTCTCCTCTGCTGCAAGTCAAATAAGTTTTGTTCCGATCGGTGAAATAGTACAAAAGTTATGAAGGCTTGGAAGGTTCCCCCTCCCCCACACGCCCCTTCCCCCACACCCCCTTTCCCCCACTCCCCCCTCCCCAAAAAAACTGTTTGTATTATATTATCTGGCTTAGAGAGCTAGATAGGGCTCTTGAAGATAGCGGAGTCAGGGGATATGGGAGAAGGCAGGAACGGGGTACTGATTGTGGATGATCAGCCATGATCACATTGAATGGCGGTGCTGGCTTGAAGGACCGTACGGCCTACTCCTGCACCTATTGTCTATTATTATCAGACTACCAAGGAACCTTGATCTATTGCAGCTCGCCGACCACCTCAACAGGTCCATGGCTGATGCTATCTCCCTGGCCTCCTACACTCATCCCCAGAACACCTGGATAAGAAAGACACCTACACCAGACTTCCATTCAAAGACTATAGCTGTGCATTCAATACCATTATCCAATCCCAGCTCAGTTCCGAATTCATGGAACTTGGAGTCAGCACGTACCTCTGTAACTGGATCCTCAACTTCCTGACGAACAGACCACAATCAGTGAGGATAGGTGACAAATCATCCTTTATAATAATCCTCAACACTGGTGCCCGCAAGGATTCATTCTCAGCCCCCTTCTTTACTCCTTATACACCTACGACTGTTCAGTCAAATACCAATCCAACTCAATTTACAAATTTGCAGACGACACCACTTTAGTGGGCCGGATATCAAATAAGTGGGCCGGATATCCATCAAAGACTGCAGAAATTGCAAAGAGTTGTGGACGTTGACCAGGCCATTATGCAAACCAACCTCCCTTCCACCGACTCAATCTACACTTGCCTCGACAAGGCCATCAGTATAATCAAATATAAGGCGGTCATGGTGGCGCTGCAGTAGAGTTGCTACCTTACAGCGAATGCAGCGCCGGAGACCCGGGTTCGATCCTGACTACAGGTTCTCCCTGTGACCTGCGTGTTTTCTCCGTGATCTGCGCATTCCTCCCACACTCCAAAGACGTACAGGTTTGTAGGTTAATTGGCTTGGTAAATGTAAAAATTGTCCCTAGTGGGTGTCGGATAATGTTAATGTGCGGGGATCGTTGGTCGGCACGGACCAGGTGGGCCGAAAGACCTATTTCCGCACTGTATCTCTAAACTAAACGTCTCACCCCTGGTCACTCCCTCTTCTCCCTTCTCCCATCAGGAAAGAGGTAGATAAGTTTGAAAACACATACCTCATATTGAAGGACGGTTTCTTCCCAGCTTTTATCAGACAACTGAACCATCCTATCATCAACCAGAGAATGGTCCTGCCCTACTATCTGCCACATTAGATACACTTGGACTATCTTTAATTGGATTTTACTGGACTGTGGACGGCTTGATTGTAATCACATATAGTATTTTTGCTGACTGGTTAGCATGCAACAAAAAAGCTTTTCACTGCACCTCAGGCGATGTGACAATAAATTAAACTAAAAACTATTTTAAATCACAAAAAAAAATCCAAATAGGTCGGGTTTATTATCAAACGTTGTTTTCCTCATTTTCCACTGAACAGCATGGAGGCAAAGTTTACAAATAGCAGGTTCATGTGTAGGAAGAAACTGCAGATGCTGGTTTATACCGTAGATAGACAAATTGCTGGAGTAACTCAGCAAGTCAGGCAGCCTCCCTAAAGTGAAGGAAACGGTGATGTTTCCAGTCAAGACTCTTTTTCAGTGTGTTCTTCGAATAGAAAATGAAAGGGAGAGCATGCACAATTGATCATGTATTGAGATGAACTAAGATTTTTTATTTTCAGAATATGCATATAACCAAGAATATTCCAAATTTCTTTACAGCCTAAGAATTACCATGAATCAGCAATATTACTACCAAGTATACAAATAGCAGAAATAAAAACATTAACCAAAGAAGGGAAGGTACACAAAAATGCTGGAGAAACTCAGCGGGTGCAGCAAGGTACGAACGAAGGAAATAGGCAACGTTTCGGGCCGAAACTCTTCTTCGATTTTCCAGCATCTGCAGTTCCTTCTTAAACCAAAGAAGGGATATGTTTTCTGAAAAAATATTTTTTCCAAAAATGGATTTCTAACATTATTAATTCTGCTTACAAATTTCAGTTGCTACAAGATCTAAAATAGCAACAAACCTTCTTTTTGACTTTAAAACTATTTTAATAGATTCATATCCTAATTTACTCAGAAATTCACAGATCAAATTCTATTTTTTCTCCCTCAATTTGTAGCTGATTGCACTCTGCTTTGTTTTGCTTTATTTGCATCACCCTGAATCATCTTTATACATTTTATACATTTTAGAATACATTTTAAAAGATACTGTGGGGAACCAAATTATGGATTCGATTTTATAAATCGAAACGCAGGCAGGCCGTTGTACAAAAGCACACCATTGTACATCAGCACACACACAGTTAATAGACATAGACAATAGGTGCAGGAGTAGACCATACGGCCCTTCAAGCCAGCACCGCCATTCAATGTGATCATGGCTGATCAACCACAATCAGTACCCCGTTCCTGCCTTCTCCCCATATCCCATATCTTCAAGAGCCCTAACTAGCTCTCTTGAAAGTTTCCAGAGAACTTACCTCCACTGCCCTCTGAGGCAGAGAATTCCACACTCACAACTCTGTGTGTGAAAAAGTGTTTCCTCATCTCCGTTCTAAATGGCTTACCCCTTATTCTTAAACTGTAGCCTTTGGTTCTGGACTCCCCCAAAATCGGGAACATGTTTCATGCCTCTAGCGTGTCCAAATCCTTGATAATCTTATATGTTTCAATAAGATACCCTCTCATCCTTCTAAATTCAAGAGTGTACAAGTCCAGCCGCTCCATTCTCTCAACATATGACAGTCCCGCCATCCCGGGAATTAACCTTGCGAACTTAGACTGCACTCCCTCAATAGCAAGAATGTCCTTCCTCAAATTAGGGGACCAAAACTGCACACAATACTCCAAGTGTGGTTTCACTAGGGCCCTGCACAACAGCAGGACCTCTTTGCTCCTGTACTCAACTCCTCTTGTTATGAAGGCCAACATGCCATTCGCTTTCTTCACTGCCTGCTGTACCTGCATGCTTACTTTCATTGACTGATGAACAAGGACCCCCTGATCCCATTGTACTTCCCCTTTTCCCCCCAACTTGACACCATTTTGATAATAACCTGCCTTCCTGTTTTTGCTACCAAAGTGGATAACCTCACATTTATCCACATTAAACTGAATCTGCCATGCATCTGCCCACTCACCCAACCTGTCCAACTCACCCTGCACCCTCCTCACTGTTCACTCTGCCACCCAGCTTTGTGTCATCTGCAAATGTGTTAATGTTACTTGTAATCCCTTCATCTAAATAATTAATTTATATTGTAAATAGTTGCGGTCCCAGCATCGAGCAGTGCGCCCCACTAGTCACTGCCTGCCATTCTGAAAGGGACCCGTTAATCCCTGCTCTTTGTTTCCTATCTGCCAACCAATTTTCTATCCATGTCAGCACTCTACCCCCAATACCATGTGCCCTAATTTGGCCCACTAATCTCCTATGTGGGACCTTAACAAATGCTTTCAGAAAGTCCAGGTACACTACATCCACTGGCTCTCTTTGTCCATTTTCCTTTATGATTGTCTCCTGCATCTTCCCCACCACCGATGTCAGGCTAACTAGTCTAAAATTCCCTGTTTTCTCTCCCGCTTTTCTTAAAAAGTGGGATAACATTAACAACCCTCCAATCCACAGGAACTGATCCTGAATCTATAGAACATTGGAAAATGAACACCAATGTGTCCACGATTTCTAGAGCCAATTCCTTAAGTACCCTGGGATGCAGACCATCAGGCCCTGGGGATGTATCAGCCTTCAGTCCCATCAATCTACCCAACACCATTTCCTGCCGAATGTGGGTTTCCTTCAGTTCCTCCGCCACACACACAGTTAATAGACATAGACAATAGGTGCAGGTACTGGTACATCAGGAAGATCGTTGTGTCCTCCTTAAGATGGATCCAAAGTACCTGTTCAACTCATCTGCCATTTCCTTGTTCCCCATAATAAATTCACCTTTTTCAGTCTTCAAGGGTCCAACTTTAGTCTTAACTGATTTTTTTTCTTCACATACCTAAAGAAACTTTTACTACCCTCATTTATATTCTTGGCTAGCTTACCTTCGTACATCATCTTTTCTCTCCGTATTGCCTTTTTAGTTATCTTCTGTTGCTCTTTAAAAGTTACCCAATCCTCTTAAGGGATGAGGGAGAGATTTGGCTTGTGATTGGATACTGGTTTCAACATTGTGAGTGTGCTCAAATCAACAGAGCCTTGGCACGTTGACGTCTACCAACCCGTCTAACTTTCCCCTCCCCAAACTGCAACATTAGTATCAAAATCTTCATATATCAAATACCTGTACATCTTTCTCCACATACAAGCTCAGGGCATAATTTACTGGAAAGTCAGTAATGTTGAACATAACAATAAAACTGATAGTTAATTACACTTTGCCCATCTCCTGACCCTCAATAAAATGTCATCCTTTTCTTCTCCCCTTCCAATATCTCCTTCAAGCTTGCTAGCAATATTGGTCTACCAATTCTGTAAAGTGGCCTGAGCCTTTTGCATTAAAATATGCTTTTAATATTCAATGTTTACTTTGTTGACAAATTGGAAAAATAAGTTAAATTCTTCTATTCCGCAAAGTGTAAACAACATAAGCTGCTGTTCTGTGATTTCAAATATTAAACAAAACATACCAACTGATCTCAAAAATTTAATATTTTTCAAATACAAGAATAGCTATTGTCAGTAACTTTATATGGAGTAATGGTTTCAGAAAGTTTAAGTATATTTCTAACTGTTCAAGTGCCTTTCTTAACTTAGCACTTTATGTGACGCAATAAACAATTTTACAGCAGTCCAGAACACCCCAAACCTATGCTACAATTATGTGCCTATACAAATATTGAAAGTTCAAGAATAAAAATCGATATCTCAGCATTATTTTTTTTTGTTATTTTGCTGCACAAGGTAACATAGTAGCTGATTTTTCAGCAAGATTCGTATTCCAATTTGGCCGAAACAACAATACACATTAGTTTGGTTGATGATTTCAATTAATTTGAAATGTCATGATGCATTTTGGAAGGGGCCCAGAAGAGAGACATTACAAGCTAATGATAAATTAATTGTAATAGCTATGCAGAACAGAAACCAAGTAGTTTACATTAATCAGATTTCAAAGCAAGTGTCTATGTCCATTAAAAAGAGCACATGAGATCATGGGAATGATAAAAGGGGAGGGGAGCAATGTATACAAATCAAACAACGTGCTCTCTCTCCTGCTCTCTCCCTCCCTCTCCCTCCCTCTCCCTCTCCCTCTCTCCCCCCCCCCCCCCCCCCTATATATATTGTTAGTTTAGGGTTCTGCTGTGTTATTGTACCAATTCTGGTCACCATACAGGGCATCGATGTCAAGACTTTGCAATGTGAGAGAGAATATCCATTATAAAATTAAATTGATGGGATATTCAGTTATGTGAAGAGCTTAGAAAACATGGATTTGTTTTCCTTAGTGAATCACATAGTAATACAGAAAATAAATTGTTCCCTCAATGATGCCTACACCATATACTAGGCGGCAAGGTCTGAAGAAGGGTCTCTACGCAAAACGTCACCCATTCCTTCTCTCCAGAGATGTTGCCTGTCCCGCTGAGTTACTCCAGCTTTTTGTGCATATCTTCCGTTTAAACCAACATCTGCAGTTCCTTCCTACACACGAAGAGGCAACTATTTCCTTCTCTAATATATCCCATTTTCATTACTTGACCACTGATCTTGTAATTAGAGGTTATGCAAGACTTTGAAAGAGCAAATGGTGAGACCATTTCCACCGACTTGAGGAACATATATCAGAAAAATAACAAAAAGAACCAAAGAGAAATTAAATGATTTTCTTTTTTTATGAAAGCAGTGGTGCTATCACTTAGAAAACACTGCCACACAAAGGCTGGATGCCCATCTCTGATAACTTCCAAAAGGGAATTGAATATACACTTAGAAGGGATACATTTTACAAGGCCAAATTGATCAAGTGGGCAGTAGGAAAAACTCCCCCCATCCACAAGCGCATGCCCATACTGTATGGGCCAAATAACCTCCTCCTAAATTGTAAGATTCTATGATGGTCTGAAGTAATCACCTGTGACTTTAATACCACAATATAGTCAGTTACGATCGCCAATATCTTTGTCCGCAATCATGTCAACTAATATACAGCTGAAGGTACACAAAATTGCTGGGGAAACTCAGCGGGTGCAGCAGCATCTATGGAGCGAGGGAAATAGGCGACGTTTCGGGCCGAAACCCTTCTTCAGACTTAGATCAATTTTATAATGGATATTCTCTCTCACATTGGAAAGTCTTGACATCGATGCCCTGTATGGTGACCAGAATTGGTACAATAACACAGCAGAACCCTAAACTAACAATATATATAAGGGGGGGGGGGGGGGGGGAGGGGGGGAGAGAGGGGGAGAGGGAGAGGGAGGGAGAGGGAGGGAGAGAGAGGGAGAGAGCAGGAGAGAGAGCACGTTGTTTGATTTGTATACATTGCTCCCCTCCCCTTTTATCATTCCCATGATCCCATGTGCTCTTTTTAATGGACATAGACACTTGCTTTGAAATCTGATTAATGTAAACTACTTGGTTTCTGTTCTGCATAGCTATTACAATTAATTTATCATTAGCTTGTAATGTCTCTCTTCTGGGCCCCTTCCAAAATGCATCATGACATTTCAAATTAATTGAAATCATCAACCAAACTAATATGTATTGTTGTTTCGGCCAAATTAGAATACGAATCTTGCTGAAAAATCAGCTACTATGTTACCTTGTGCAGCAAAATAACAAAAAAAATAATGCTGAGATATCGATTTTTATTCTTGAACTTTCAATATTTGTATAGGCACATAATTGTAGCATAGGTTTGGGGTGTTCTGGACTGCTGTAAAATTGTTTATTGCGTCACATAAAGTGCTAAGTTAATATACAGCTGACCCTGCATTACAGCCTATAGGAAAATGGAAATTTATCCTAACCTTCGGTCCACAATGTCCGTACCAAACATGATGCCAAGTTAAACTGATCTGCACTGCCTGCGTATGATCCATATTCTTCCATTCCCTGCGTATTCACGGCCTATCTAAAAGTCTCTTAAATACCACCACCGTATCTGCCTCCACCACCACTTCTGACAGTATGTTCTAGGCACACACCACTGTATACTAAAAACAAACTTGCCCCACGGATCTCCTTTAATCCTCGCCCCTCTCACCTTAAAGCTATGGTTTAGCCTCCGACGTTCCAGAGAAAACAATCCCAAGTCAGTCAATGTCTCCATATCGCTAATACCATTCTGGCAAACCTCTTCAGCACCCTCTCAATAGCCTCCACATCCTTCCTGTAATGGGGTGACCAAAACGAAATACAACACTCCAAATGCCGGCTAATTAAAACAGTTCTTAAGGAGGCTCCCGACACAAATATTGCCTGTTCATTCCCCAGATGCTGCCGGACCTGCTGAGTTCCTCTACCGCTTTAGGTTTTGCTCAAAGTCTTGGAAAGCTGCATCATAACTTCCTCACTCTTATATTGAATATCCCAACTGAAGAAGGCAAGCATAACATATGCCTTCTTTACCACTATTTATTTATGTTGACACCTTCAGGGCTACCATCACGAAAGGTGATTCTCATTTTATGGCCGTTGAGATTACCAAAATCCATCCTTACAGAATTCACAAATCAATACAAACATTTGAGGCACAGAATAAAATTTGCTCTTAGAATTTGTGTGGAAAAATGGTCAGTCAGAAGAATATTTGTGTTTTTCAAATCGCGTTTCTTGACTAATCACGTTTCTTCATTAAATGACTTTACAGAACCAAAAATTAGGCTTCTAGGAACACAACCCCACCCTGCCTCATAATGTAGGGGGTGCCTGCATCATGAACTGCAATGTGAAACTACAATGTAGCAGATTAAGACAGTTGAACATTCAATAGCTTCCATTTTTAAAACAAATTATTTTCTTAAAATGGTCATCGTTCACTATTTAGTAACTCTACATAGCAGGTACGGCAGTTCATTAAATATAAATAATTCCCAAGCACAAACCATCAAAAAAAGTAGTAATATAAACATCTAAGCGTGACAAGGACAATCTAAACTGGCAGTTCACCAGCTGAATTGTCACAAGATATTTGATTACATTAACTTTCACATCTGACAAATTCTTGAAAATCCTGGCACCACAACTGACATGATATTAAATCCCTTGCAATTAATAGCTGTCAAAATAATATATTTTATGAATTTAACATAGAAACATGACCAAGGGAAATAAGATTAGTGAAAAGAAGACAAAGGCAAATGAGCCATTATTGACTTAAGGAAACAAGGTGATTATACACATTGTCAGCATCAAAGGTGCCGAAGTCAGGACGATGGAGAGCTTCATGTTCCTCAGCTTAAACATCACTACTAATTTGTTCTGGACCGGCCACATTGAAGCTACAGCCAAGAAAGCATACCAATATTTCTATTTCATAAGACTAATGAAGTTTGGCTTGTCACTGACAACTCTTGCCAAATCTCTACAGAGGCACCAAAAAAAAGTATACTATTCAGATGCATCATAACTTAGCAACAGCTCTGCCCAAAATCAAAATAAATTGATGAGAGTTGTGGATTAGCCCAGTCCATCATTGAGCACAGCCTTACTATCCCCCTCCATCAACTATACCCACACCTCACACTACCTCAGGAAAGCAGCCAACATAACCAAGGCCATTTACACCATGATCATTTCCTCTTCTCCCCTCTGCCTTCCAGCAAAATATACCAAATTCATCATTACAACACAATGCTCTGCACTCAAGTATTATCATCTCTGCACTACCTTGTCATACTTGATTGTACACATGTACAGTACAATTTGACTGGAGAACATACAAAGTTTCCCACTGTATCTCAGCACACCTGACAATAATATACCAAGCAAATCCATGTCGTCAAATACTATTGAACTTTTGCAACTGTAAGGTGGGGAGCATCATGACCTGGTTTAGAAATTTGAACACTCAAGAGGCAAGGAGACTGCAGGGAATGGCAGACATTGACCAGTACATCATAGGTACTGGCCTCCCCACCAACAAAGGGATTTACAGGGAGCACTGCCTGCTGCCTCAAGAAAGCAACTAATATCAAAGACTTTCACCACCCTGGTCACTCTCTCCATTCACTACTACCATCAGGAAAGTGGTACAGGAACCCAGAGAACTATTAACTCAGGTTTAAGAAAAGCTTCTTCCCATCAGATCCTTAAATCATCCTGCACAACACCAACCACAATCCTATCAAGACATTGCGGACTTTGCACCACTCTGGTTACTCTCTGCACTTTGGTTTTTGGACTTTTATGGTCTTGTTTACTTCAAATAATTGATAATTTGTTGTATATTTATTTTATTTTGCTGTTGTGTACACAATGCCTGTAATCCAGCAAATAAAAATTGCATTGTGTACTTTCGTATCCGGTGCATACGACAAATAAACGAACTTATAAGTCTCTGGATTTATAAATTATGTTAATTTATTTCAAAACATCTCTTTAAACATTAATTAGAAAATCTAATCATCACAAGCTCAGTAGAACTGCAGTTCATTATTCCAATTCGTGAACACGTTAAAACGTTCCAACAATATTCTTTACCTTACATTACTTTAAAATGCTGGATTACTTTTTATTTTTGAAAGATATATGCTGACATTTATAATATTCTCCATTCAGCAAGATTAGTTGATAAACCCAAACAAAAACACAGAACTGTCGGGTTACACACAATGTAAACAACTTTCAAACCGAATAAAAATTTGATAAAAAAATATCTTATCCATCAACTGTATTTTTAAACTACACATTAAGAATATTCAAACATGTCGCAAAAATACCAAACAGACAAATGATCAGATGCATGAATGATCATACTGATCAATATTGTATCAGGGGATTAGTGGAATACCTAAATTAAAAGTACAAATATGTTCGATAAAATTTGTGTCAGCTAAACAAACCGCAAAATATAATTCTGTACTTTGAGCATTTGCAATCAACCTTTAAAAAAAATTACAAGAAACCTGCCTTTTAAAATAATAACCAAACATATTGGACACATATCTCATTTACCAGACCCACAGAAAGGTTGGGGATGTTCATAGTTATCTGCTTTGTTCATAAAAATAACATCACATTATGCAAGATTACTTAATAGAGATTTCAGAGATCTGGGTGTCCACATGCAAATACAGAAATTTAAAAGGGAGGCATGGAAAGTAATCAAAGCAGCAAAAATACATTTTGTTGGAAGGAGAGGGTTGAGAATGAAATGGCATTAAAAAGGCATGGATGACATGCTAATACTGTTTTTGGAAAACAAAATTGGACAACTGGATCCAGAAAGAGCTAGCAAACTGGACACAGAATTGCCTTCATGGTAGGAAACAGAAGTTGGGGATGAAAGAGTGGTATACCGTCTGGAGGCCTGTGACTTGTGGTGTGCCTCAGAAATCGAGGCTGGGCCCATTGCTGCATCATCTGCATTGATCCAGATATGTAAAAGGCATGGTTAAAAAGTTTTTAAGAAGGAACTGCAGATGCTGGAAAATTGAAGGTAGACAAAAATGCTGGAGAAACTCAGGTGCAGCAGCATCTATGGGGCGAGGGAAATAGGCAACGTTTCGGGCCGAAACCCTTCTTCAGACTGAAAAAGTTGCAGAAGGCACTTAAAAAGCTAGTATCATGGGCAGTGGTTATCAAGAATTGCTGCAAGATAATCAGGTGGGCAAGTGGTCTGAGGAATGGCTAATGGAGTTTAATTCGGGTGGGGCCTGGGGAGTGTTGTGAAGAAAAGGGATCTAGACATAGATGCACTTAGTCGTGTTGCAAATAGTTAGGGTAGTTACAAAAAAAAGGCTTTCCATCCATTCAACTCAGAGCTGAAGTTCCTCAAGCTTCAAACATTAATGCAAATAGGAATGCCCTTGATCTCAGTGGTTCGGATTGTTCTTGCATCAGCCTTCCTGCCATCCCCATCTTGATTAATAATTGAAATTAAGTTATGCACTTTATTGTGCATTTAATATGAAAACTAACAAGTCGCCAGCCAAATTACTTCAGATTCACCATCAAAATGAATTCACTGAACCAATTATATAGTTCCTTTTGAATCCGATATTTTTTTAAATATGGAGTTACACCTTTGTTCTTGACTTATCCCATGTTCTTTCTCATCAGTTCATACTTAATATACCCTGCACCCACTTGGCACTGCAAAATGTATTAAAACATGCTGTGGTACTGCAAATACATAAGCAAGTTCCACAAGTACTGATTCATCTGGCAGCATCTTCAGTTAACCAATGTTATCTACTTGGCTAATTAACTGGGAGACTGCCAGACAATGTGTTTATCATGTTATACTACTTATTTACCACTGTGAATGACAAATACTTGGTCGTCATACCCACACGGAGCAAGCACTGGATGCTGTGCTAAATATCAGGCTAATTATCACACAGTCAAATTATCAAATATACAATCAATCTCATTTATTTGTAGAACTGATTTGCTGAGGTAAATTATGCAATATATGCAATGCCAAGATGTCCACTAAAGTAAGGAGTTAAAAAAATGGTTGGGGCATTCTGGAAGATAAGGAACGGTTTTAACAAACTTAGTTCAAACATTATATATTTATCTACTAATCAATGTTTTATTGTCTAAATTGCATTTTTAAGGATTAATTCTTTTAAAGTAATTTTTGCGACTCTGATGGATGTTTAATGGCAAAGATAAGAGTTGTTTTTCTACGTCATAAATTGTCGCTTGGTACTGGATCCCACGCTGCTCAAATCCTGTCGTATCACTGCACAGCATCTAATCCAGATTTCAAGGTAACTGGCTTTGGTGTCATCCTCTTTCTCAGCATCAGACTGCTCAGAATTACTTTGGCTCGTCATTTTTGTTGCCAAGGAGTTTAAGGACAATAGCTTTGTCAGACATAGGTCATTTCGTTTTTTGTAAGACATCTTTCTGAAAGTTGGGACTTGTTAGTTTTTATACATGAAATGGGAATTGTTAGTTTTTATACATCATTTGCCACTTTTGTTTCTTGTCGCTTGTGAATTGTGATTAACCGTTGATGAGTTGAGCATAATTTTGTGTCTGTCATCAGCCACTGTATGTATGTCACATAACCTTTGTTCCTAGTCAATTACAATTAGCTTAACCATGTTTTTTTTTAATGTTTATTCATCCTTAATCGAATAATGTCTCTGCTCGAACCTCTCTATTCCCATAATTGTGTAGCCAAACACAGTTCCAAAGCCATATCTAAATTCACCACCAAGGATACCACCATTGGTAAATAAATAACAGGAAATGAACAGTCAGAGTACTGTCTGGAGATTGTTTATTCATTTGCTAGGAAGAACTATCACTCAAATACAAATGAATAGTTAAAATGGCCGAATCCCCAAATATCTGATCTTATTTTCAACAATTAACATCCTCATCAAATGAAGGATTCATTTTGCAACCACTAAATTTTGCAAGAGTAAAAGGGAGCCTGCTTGAAATATAAATATCCTAAGTGGTCTTTTCAAGGTGGATGTGGTGATGAAGTCTCTTCTTGTGGGAGAAGCGAGAACCAAGAGTCATCCGTTTAAAGCAGTGACACCGCAATTTTTGTTTTTCTGGGGACGTCATTCAAACTTTTTCTCAAAAAGTTTATGCAAAGCTGATTCTTAGAATATTTTTAGGGCAACAGTGCATGGATTCTTGATATGGGAGGAAGAAATTCTTAACCAGACTGGAATACAGAGTTACAATTATAACCACATGGGCCTTGATCTTACATGAGGGAACAAGTGGCCTTTCCTCATTCTTAATTCAAATGTATATGTTTGTATAAATCCAGTACAATAACACCATCATATATACGGAGAAAAGTCTTCACAAAAAAACTTAAAATTAACACAAGCCCTTACATTGTATCTAACATTTTTAACATTATATTTTGGACCACTGATAAATTGGTTGTTTCTAAGGACAATTAAGGTTGTATTCAACATTTACATTACATTAATAGATTATAGTGATGTCTGTTTTAACAAACCAAATATTGCGAAGAGATCATTTACTGCACAAAAGAAAAAGTTACACAATCACTACAATTACATTGCTAAGAACTGTTAAAAAGCAGAAAAGCCCAAAAAAGCAAAATGCTTTTTTTAGGTTTAACCAAAATGAAATTTAGGTTTAGCCAAAATGAAGCATTCTTCTTGATGAAATGCATCAACAGATTAAATAGTTGCCACCTGAATAGACAATAGGTGCAGGAGTAGGCCATTCAGCCCTTCGAGCCAGCACCGCCATTCAATGTGATCATGGCTGATTATCCCCAATCAGTACCCCGATCCTGCCTTCTCTCCATATCCCAACTCCGCTATCTTTAAGAGCCCTATCTAGCTCTCTCTTGAAAGTATCCAGAGAACCTGCCTCAACCGCCCTCTGAGGCAGAGAATTCCACAGACTCACAACTCTCTGTGAGAAAAAGTGTTTCCTCTTCTCCGTTCTAAATGGCTTACCCCTTATTCTTAAACTGTTGGCCATCCATTATGATGCAGTTTTACTCAAGGGTAAGCTGGGTGGATGAGCAGTCCTCTCCCAGCAAGAAAGAAAAAACACAATACACAACAGAAATTCAACATAAAACATCCACCACAATGGGACCAGCACTTCCCGCTGTGATGGAAGGTACAAAAGTTCAGTCAGTATTCCTCGTTCTGTGGACCCATGGTCAGGGCCCTGAACCCTCCGCAGTCGCTACTATGGAAAGAACCCTCTGCAGTCTCCGCTACGCAGCCGCTAAAGAAATTACAAGAAATATTGTGGAGAATTTGTGGAGATAATTCTAAAATTATCAAATTTACAAAGACTGTAAGAGGCACCACCAATCATAGTCACTGAGCCCCAAACCTGCCGACAATATTGGAGGAAGGAGGATGTTGCTTCATGCATAAAATGGCATTTGAAAACAACATTATGTAATGGCTAGCACATAATTTACATTTTGATCATATTAACAAGCTGTAGGACATGAAGCAATTGGACTTACTGATGTACTGGAGAATGAACTGACGTTTACATAACTGAAGTTCTTTGTGGCCAATTATGAACTGAATTTAGCCAATATTGCATAATAGGACAAATAAAAAACAAGGAGTGAATGAAATAGGATTCAAATCAGGGCTTGTTCAAGGGATTTAAGTGTGGCTTTGTACTACTGCACAAAGAAAAGCTCAGTGGTACTTTATTGTCACATGTATCTAAGTGCAGCAAATTTATTTTTTGCATGCAGTACAAGAGTGTTTAAAATGTTATTTTTAAGGAGGATATAATCAAATTTAAGGAAACACTGTATACAGGAAGTAATTTGGAAGTAAAATTCATGAAAAATGTATTTGAAGTAGTCAGCACATCTTTTGGATTGGACCACAATTTTGGGAAACAACCGTTACAAATTTAAGTTATTCTCCTTACAATGCATTAACGTCTTCTAAACTTTCGTGCGACTACAATTTTTCTGTTGGTCGTCCACGTACATGCGACTATTTTCAATGGGTAATTGTTTTATCGGTTGATGCAGTTTATCAAAGGAAATGTTTCATTCTGAGGAAATCGTAAAATATGATTTAAATATCATTAAATCTGAAGAATCTCACTCAATTCATCGCAACCCATCATCTATTCACGGCAACCAAATAAACTTAACAATTCAACCTGCTTCTCAAGTGAATATTTGAACAAATGAAATGCTATCAAAGAGGATCAACTTTGAGTTTGTTTCCATATCATTTTAACTCTCCATCCCATTTGCACACCAAAATAGCTCTGCCTTCTCCAAGTTGAGCTGAAAGGCCTGTTTCTGTGATGTATGATCTTATGGACCTCTCATGCTTATGCAGAGAAAGCTCAATGTTTACAAAACAACTACACACTAAAAATTATAATTCTGAACGGAATGATTTTTTTGACACATCACGTTAATTGCACATATTAGACAACCTGCAAGATAATCCTCCCTTCCAGTCTGCAGCCTTAAGCAAATGAGAAATTATTGCAATGTTGTGATTTCCAGCTGCTTCAAACAAATTAGTGTGATATGGAATGCTGTTTTTCCAAGGAAACTAGGATGAAGGATACGGAACTTGGAACAATCAATAGATGTCTTGAGGACAATCCTTATTACTGTTGATAAAGTACTGAACGTCCCATGAAGGTAGATAAATCTCCTGGGCCTGATCAGATATATAGGAGGGGGGGGGGGGGTCTGAAGAAGGGTTTCGGCCCGAAACGTTGCCCATTTCCTTCGCTCCATAGATGCTGCCGGACCCGCTGAGTTTCTCCAGCAATTTTGTCTACCTCAGATATATAGGATCCTGTGGGAAGCTTTAGAAGAAATTGCAAGCGCCCATACTGAGCTCCATGAATCATCGTTTGACACAGATGAGGTGCTGGATGACTGGAAGGAGGCTAGTGTTATTTTTCACCCAGAGAGTTGTGAATTTGTGGAATTCCCTGCCAGAGGGCAGTGGAGGCCAAGTCACTGGATGGATTTAAGAGAGAGTTAGATAGAGCTCTAGTGGCTAGTGGAATCAAGGGATATGGGGAGAATGCAGGCACGGGTTATTGATTGGGGACGATCAGCCATGATCACAATGAATGGCGGTGCTGGCTCGAAGGGCCGAATGGCCTCCGCCTGCACCTATTTTCTATGTTTCTATATTATGTAATTGAGTAGGGCTGCAAGGAAAAGCCTGGGAACTACAGGGCAGTAAGCTTGACATCTGTGGTAGGCAAGTTCCTGGAGATGGTTCTGAAAGGATAAAATATACATGCATTTAAATAAACAGGAGCTGATTAGGGATAGTTAGCATGGTTTGTACACGGGAGATTATGTCGTACAAATTTGATTGAAGAGGTAACGGTTAACGAGGGCAAAGCCGTCAGCGTTGTCTATATCGATTTCAGCAAGGTCTTTGATTAGGTTCCGCATGTTAGGCTGCTCTGGAAGGTAGATCACAGGGGATCCAGGGAGAGCTAGCTAACTGGATACAGAATGGGCTTTATGAAAGAAAGAGAGGGTGAGGATGGAAGGCAGTTTTTCAGACTGGAGGCCTGTGGTGGTGTGCCTGTTTGCGATTTATATCAACGATTTGGATGGGAACGTACAAGGCATGATTAGTAATTATGCAGATGACAATAAAGTGGGTAGTATCGTAGATAGTAAAGATGGTTAGCAAAAATGACAGCAGGCACCTGATGAGCTGGGCGAGAGGGCTGAGAAATTGCTAATGGAGTTTAATGCAGATAAGTACAAGATGTTGCATTTTGGGAAGTCAAATCAGGATAGGACCTTCACAGTGAATGGCAGGGAGTGTTGTAGAGCAGCGAGATCTAGGAGTACAGGTACACAGCTCCCCGAAAGTGAACTATGTACTGTGTGTATTTTGGCAATGGTAGATAGGGTGGTCAAGAAGGCCTTTGGTACATTGGCCTTCATCAGTCAGGATATTGAGTACAGAAGTTAGGACATTATGTTACAATTGCACAATATGTCAGTGAGGCCACACAGAGTATTAGGCAACTTTTTCCCATGGAGGATGGTAGACATCTGGAATGAGCTGCCAGATGAAGAAGTTAAAGGCAGGTACAATAACAGTATTTAAAAGACACTTGGACAGGTACATAGATAGGAAACGGTTAGAGGGATATGGGCTAATTGCAGGCAAACGGGTCTAGCTTAGATGGGGCATCTTATTAGGCATGGACGAGTTGAGCCAGAGGGCCCATTTCCATGCTGTATGACTCCATGACTAAATCAGATATTTAATTATTGCTTCATATCACTCTCCGTCCCGAGTGATTGCTAATACCGAAGATGATTAAATATGCTTCAAGGCTTAATGGTTTCTGGGTACAATAAACTGTATAATCGTTACAAAGATGTTACACAGTTTAAACAGATCAATGCTTTTTACCTAAAGGCAACAACATTTCTGATGAAAAAAAGTTAAGCATTCATACGCAGAAATAGTATTTTAGTCCATTGTGAGTTCATTCAGCTTGATAACAATAGAACCTCAAGTCAGAAGTCAAAGTTCAAGGTGACAACAGAATACGGGATCTAAGCCAGCGGTTTAGCAGTGAACGCTATTGAAGTACTACTGTATTGACCGAGGATAATGCCTTAGAAGCACAGCGGGGCAGGCAACGCCCCTGGATCCAGATTATCCAGAGATCATGCCTGTCCTGCTGAGTTACTCCAGCATTTTGTGTCTATCTTCAGTGCAAACCAGCATCTGCAGTTCCTTCCTACACACATGCCTTATAAGTAGTTGTGTTGTTTTAACTGTAATTAAAAAATAGAAGTGAACATAAGTTAAATCAAGATTTTCAGTGTTTAGTCCAATATTCCTTGCCCAACCATCAACAAAAACATACAAACTGGTTATTCATATCATAACTATTTGCAATAATTTATCCTATTAAATTGAGGAGCAGCAGGCAAAACTATATTTTCCAGTAGTTTAGGTACCAATCTAACTTTGACAATCTTTCCAAACAAGTTTCCAGCTACTTATTAATTAGCATCATTCACATGCAGTTAAGCAATTTGCACTCTATTGGCTCTTCCAAACACATCCTGATTTGTCTCACATAGTGCATCATCGAAATTTAGTTAACCCCAAATTATGTTCTTGTCTTCTATTTTGTAATGAAGACTCATTCACTTTCAACCTTATCCTTCATAATTTACATTGCCTCCAAGCAATGCCTCCATTTTAAAATCCATATCAAATGTTTTGACAGAGATTCTATCCGATTTGCTTCAACTCTAGCTCAGGAACAATCTCCAGTTCTACATCCTCAAATACCCACCATAAAGAACTTTGGCTCCATACACATCCCTGAAAAGTCAAGTTCTCCTACTGAATTTTTGGATATACTGCATTTCCTTATGACACCAAGGCCCAGCGTTACAAAAATTCCTTTCTGAAACAGTCTTTCCATTCTCTGGTTCACTTTAAAAATTACCTCTAGTCCAGCTTTTGTTTCATTTTTTTCTTTGTGCCACTAATTGTCAAATTTTGTTTGATGAGCACTCTGATAAAATGACTGGTGTTGTCATCTTTTGAACCAACACACTCAGAGGCTGAAATACTGGTTAACATAAAATTATTTTTTAATCAAGAGAAACTCATTCCATTGGAGCCTCTCACAACAATAAATAATTAACTACTATTTCAATGGCTATAATCATCTACAAGCTTTGAGACTTAGCATATAGACAAGTAACTTTGCAGAAATACACATTACAATGAGAGGCATATGTATGCAAAGAAGCTTCTAAATATTCAAAAACCTTTTGCTGGGACAAAGTGAATCATATCGATGATCTAGACACTTCCAACGGCAGAGAACGCAGATGCCCAAAATTAGTGTTGTGAGGGTAACTCGCAAGTACCACAAATACTCCAATTATTGCTAGATTGACAAGTAAGCATGTCCTCTTGCTAGATGTGCCAAAATATGTCTGGCATGGAAGCTTCCTTCATCTCTATCACAATGGTGAGAAATAACTTAAGCTGAAGATGAGACACAAGGTACTGCAGATGCTGGTTTACAAAAATAAGTTCTGGAGTAGCTCAATGGGGGTTCGGACAACATCTCTGGAAGTCATGTCGCCTATCCATGTCTTCTACAGATGCTGCCTGACCGACTGAGTTGCTGCAGCAATTGCGGGTTTTTTTAAGTTCATGATTTCTGGTTTGATGTCGACCATTTAACATGTTCCACTTTCTTACATTAGGGTGATAACGAGAACGAGTTATGGTCATGTGAGCAGACAGCCGGTCCATTTGTAATGCTGTCCTTTTAATTTCAAACCGATTACTACTTTCAATGTACACTAGAACAGATATTCCAGGGAGTTGTTCTTGTTTCAATTAATGCTACTATTTCCCCATAATTTTATAACCAGGAAAGATATTCCTATTTTTAATAAGGGTCTGAAGAAGGGTAATGACCCGAAACGTCACCTATTCCTTCGCTCTATAGATGCTGCCTCACCCGCTGAGTTTCTCCAGCATTTTTGTCTATCTCCTATTTTTAAAAAGATGTTACCCTATTTAAATACAAGTTGATGCTGCGTTCGATTAGTTATACTAGTCCTCAATGCAATATTTTATCTAAAATGCAGTTATCAGTTAAACGTAGATGTTAGTGCAAGCTTTCCACGGCACATAGAATTGTTATCATCAATTGCTATCTGGTTTCAAGGACAGGAAACAACCTGCCTCATTTACAGCATATTGGGACTGCGATGATTACAATTTTGAGTCTGCTTTACAGTGTAAATACAGTAATTATTTTTACAATAATGCTAAAAGTTTTTGCAAAAATAAGCTAAGCAATTTGCCACAATTTTCAACTCATGTCAAATCTATTCCTCGCTATAAATTAATGAGTTATTTTACAAATTCTGAACTTGAATCCATCTCTTCATCTGCTTGCACAGAATGTTTTCATAAACTGGCTCATCGATTACAAAGAACAATGAAGTGAACATTACATCAACAAATTAAAAATTAAACTCTAACACTTTAAAAATGAAGCATCAACAAGTTATCACTCAAACAATGCAGAAAACCTCCGAAAAAAATACCAAATCAGGTGAACCAATACTGATGAAATTCTACCTCATGAATACAATCTCATGAATTTTTACAAAATCAAAAGCAGCAATTCAAACTGCAGCATGGAGCATAAAAGCACAGTGATTCAGTTATTAGACCAGTAATCCGGAGGCCTGGTTAATCATCTGGAGACTTTTCAATCCCAACATAGTAGCTATGGAATTTTAATTTAATGAATTAAATAATTGAAACAAAAAGACAGTATAATTACTAGTGGCCATAGAGTATTCTGACTCTTGTAACCCCATTTGGTGCATTAATGTTCTTTAGGGTAAGAAATGTACACAGACTGTGGCCCTTATATATTTCTTAACCGTCTTCTAAAATGACCTCTCAAACCATTTAAAGAGAAATCAGGGCTGAGCAAAATGTGCTCAGGAATTGCCAAAATGTGCCGTTCCAAACACTTCTCTGGAATGGATATCAGAATTTAATAGTCACATCTTTGTGAAAAATATTGTAACAGGCTAAAAGAAAATACATGCTGAGTGAGGGAAAGAAAGTTTAAAGTTTGGTTGGAGATAGATAGATCTTAAAAGGTTTTTTATTAAATGAGGTCACGGGCACAGAGTTCTGAAGTTTAGGCAAAACCATAGCAGCTGAAAGCTCAATCATCGTGGACAAATGGAAATGGGATACACATAAAGCCAGGTGTCAAATGAATGTATCTTATAAGAGCTAAATGAAAAAAGGGAATATATGGAAGAAATAATTTAAAGTGAGACAGGGTGATCAATAAATAAATGTTAACCGAACACATCATCCAGCAACATGTCTATAACATATTTATCTCAAATGACAAGATTAAAACTCACTGCAGCCACGAGTTATCCAATCAATACCATTCATGTTGATATGTTTATTTTATTCCAGAGCAAGCCTCATAATTCCATTAAATGTAATTGCTTATGCATAAAATCTAAGCAATGAGATAAAAAATGATTAAACCTTAAATCCTGATTACTAGCCTCGACCCAAGGCTCTCATCGAGAGAGGCCATACAGAGTACTGTTTAAACAGAATGCAAAAAAATTGGTGAACGAGAGAATTCAGTGCAGTAGGCGAAAGGAGGCAGTGACACAGAGCAACCTACCATGCAGTTTGGGAACTGCTCTGCCCAGGATAAGAAGGCTCTGCAGAGAGTAGTGCATTCGGCCGAACGCACTATGGGAACTACACTCGCCCCCCCCTGCAGGAACTATACATCAGAAGGTGCAACTCCAGAGCCAAAAAGATCATGGGAGACCCCTTCCACCCCAGCAACGGACTGTTCCAGCTGCTAGTCAGGCAAACGCCTCCGTTGCCATGCTGTGCGAACGGAGAGGATGAGAAGGAGTTTCTTCTGAGGCCATTAGGACTGTAAACTCCTATCTCTCCAGGGACTAACTTTACTGTACCATTTTACTGTTGCATTTTACTGTTGCATGGTGTCTTTTTAAAATTGTTGATTTTTTCTTTTTTCTTCCCTCCCTCCCACAAATATGTAATATGTGAATATGTGATTCTGTTCCATTCTGTTTGTAGTTTGTTTGTTTGTTTTTTGCACAATTAGCGAGCATTGCCACTTGTCATTTCGCTGCACATCTCGTATGTGTATGTGACAAATAAACTTGACTTGACCAACATTGGGCAGAGGTCATAATTCTTCCACATTTGCGCCTGATGGGCAAGTATCACAGCATTTTTCTTTCTTGCTAAAACAGTAAGAACTGGGCACATAATGCTGAAATCCTCCAACAGTAAAATACATCACTAAATACTGCAGAAGGTGATACTTTTTTGGGGAGTCCAAATAGGCCAATTCTGATGTTCCTAATTGACGATGCAGCACAAAGTAGGGGTAGCAAGGACAGAGCTACAATGTTGGGCATTTTAATGGTTAGGGGGAAGGCAGACATTTCTGTGGACAAAGGCATGAGTCTTTGCAAATTTGTTTCTTTCCACCACCTGAGTCAAGAACGTCACAGAGCAGCTTCAGGGCAGTCGGGGGATTAAAAAGTCAATTATTACAAAGAGCATATATGGAGAAGAGAATGTTATCTCTTAGAAAAGAAAGTAAAGAGTTGCCAGTGCCATTGTGAATGGGTTTAACCCAACTAAGTAAGTTGAACAAAGGCTGAAAAAAAAAAAGAACATGTAGTTTGGAAGAACATAATTGTTTACATTTTAAATGCAAGAGTCTTAGTAACAAAGATGATGAAGTTAGATTGTGGAAGCAATCCATATGAGACAAGGAATGATACTGGGTGTGGGGAATTAGCATTTTGAGGTGATAATTCAGTTCAATTTAGTTATGAAAAAGAATAAAGGCAGAAGCGAGAATGTTCTAAAATGAGGCATGGCTGAGAGGAATATTAAAATGTGCAGAATGAAACTTAAAAAATAAATGCTGAAGAAAGAAAGGGCATATATTGCCACACTAGCTGTGTATCAAAGAAAAACCCAGCATATGTTATACATGTACATAGGGAAGGATAACAATGACAAAGGAAATTGGAAACCCAAAACTGTAATACAAGGTTCAATTAAGATGATGTGTATGTAATTTTACATGAATACTTCGCAGCTGTCTCAGTGTCAGACTGGAATGATAACGACACAGATGGAAGATGTTTCTTCTTAGTTTATCTTTTTAAATAATTAAAACGGTACGTGCACCTTTAAAAGTGGATAAATCACCTGGTCTGAATAAAATGTTTTCCAAGGAAATAGAATAAACCACCTATAAATTTACAGACATTTGGAATTTAGCTGATATGCCAAATATTGCTGTGGGAAACCCACTGGACAAATATTCTAGGGGCATAAATTATCATTTATAGACAACGAAGTAGATTGAACAAGGCAACATGGATTTGTTAAGGTCATATCTAACTAACATGATCAAACGTGGAAGTGCAAGCAATGAGGTTTGAAGAGTGTGGTATATTAGGAGCTGTATATGTAGATTTTAGCCAGACATTTGATGAGATCTGACAAGGTAGTTCTTAAGTGTCACCAACCTGAAAGTTTAATTCTTTCTTTACAGGTTCTGCCACACCTGCTGGGTATTTTCATGTCACAGATTAATCAGCAAGGTATAACCTCTTGGAATCAAAGGGAAAGTTCGATTAAAATTGATCGAGTGCAATAAAGCAAAGTAGTGGTGAACACTAATTTCAGTGAATTTGCAACTCTGCAGAACCCTACTTTCTGCAGTTGAATTCTGCAGTGTTTAGTGCTTTTAAATACGGGGAACATGATTCGGCTGGTTGACAGTGTGATTGAAAGTGCCCAAGAAAATGTGAGGCAGCAAAATGTGCCCATGTGGACACAAAACTTGGCAAATGGAATTTGGTGTAAAATACAGAGCATTAGGGTCAGAACAGTATAAAACACTAATTATGCTCATGGTTCAGGTTCTGTGTACTATTCTAGTCACCAGACTGCAGAAAGGCTGCCAAAGCACAAGGGAGGTGTTAACAAAACTTTTGACGATTTTGCCAATGTAAGAGAGTGCTGCGGCTCTGATTATTTTCTTTGAAACAATTGAGACTAAAAGGCGATTTAATGGAAGATAAAACATGGGAATACAGTCTGTTAATTTGTGGGGAAATGGAGGGGGAGAAATTTCACCCAAGAAGAGTGGAGGTCTAGAAACAATACCCAAAAAGACAGAGACACCTTAAAGAACAGCAGGATAAGCACAATGAGAATGAAGTACAAACAACACCGCTGCGCCATTTTCAGCTGACATGTTACAATTGGACAAACAGTCTTCTCCTGAACAATTTCTGCACTAATGATCACAAAACAAAATATCTTCGTACAAAAGATATTTCAATTACTTGGTTCATCAGTTTCAAAGCCCAAGTATTAATCAAATGAATCTTATGTACATAAATATGTAATTTATCATATTTAAGTAAAGAAGCAAGGATTTTCTAAAAAATAGTGACTAATACCTTCCAACCCTTCCATTCGCCTTTTCTTCAAACTAATTTGATCCTAAATGTTCAAAAAGACCTACATTTTGCTCTACAATGTTAGCTGAACATATCTAACGTGAAATTTAGACAACACGCTGTGTACATCACAGCAGGAGAAAAAACTGTTAACACAGAAGTTAAAGCAATTGCCACAAGTAGGCAATGTGATTTTGGAAACTGAATACGTTTTCACAATCATAATGGATGGGTTTTGCAACAAATTGCAAGAGTTCTGTGCAAATTGCCTGGATTCCTTTAAACAATACGTTTTCGTGCTCATGAACTGTCAGAAAAGTTCGATTTCGTTTACTTCTATACTTTTAAATAAACTTAATGGAATCTTTAATACCGTCGATCTTAATAACAATACGCTTTTGGAAAACATAATAAACTGTTGTCACTCAAAACAGTATTTCCTGAGCAAGATGATCCACAAAAGCGTTAATGATTCCCATACACGGCCGAGTAATTAAAGTGCAACCATATCCTGCAGCTTTCTATCACCAAACATGTTTGCAAGACAAATGGGCTAACAGGAACTCCTGACGATGAACTTGAGACAACACGGCCTAATTGCTGTTGTTTATGAGATGTTTACAAACACCGCGCCAACATTTAAACTGCTTTCAAACTGAAAAAACAGATCTTTCAAACAAAACATTGACTTGTGCAAAACGTTACCTGCTCTCTCGATATGCAAGGCAGAGACGTCCTCCGGGGCATCTTGCTACCACCGTAATAGTTGGTTGATGTTTCTCCCAAAGAGGCACAGCTCGACCTCCTGCGGGGTTTGATCACCGGTATCTTTTCTTCTGGGGCAGTCCTGCGACGGGTTTCCCGAGGAAACAAGTGATCGAAGTAGACGGCCACCACGGCGCCCAGCATGCCGACGCCACAGGCCAAGAGAGGTCGCAGGGCAGCAGGCAGGGCGAGCAGGCTGGTGATGGAGGCCAGGCGAACCACGCTGGAGAAGAGCAGGATCAGGACGCTCTGCTTCACTTTCAGAGTGGAGAGTAGTGTCAACAATCCCACGCAGCCCAGCACGGCGGCCGGGGCCAGCAACCTGCAGAGAAGCAGCCGCTCCTCGCCCAGCACCACCTGCACCACCACAAAGTCCCCGAGGTAGCAACATGGTGGCAGTGCCAGCAGCCACGCCGTGCTGCTGTCCCTCCGGCTCTTCCTCAGGTAGAACGTGAGCCAGAAGAAGGCGCAGCAGATGCTGAAGAGCGGGCTGAGCGAATGGAAGGCGGCGGCACAGGCCGCCTGCAGGCTGTGCAGCGACGACCATACGAGCTGGGAGTCGGGGCAGCGGCGGGCCAGCACAGAGAGTAACATCAGCGCCAGGGCCCCGCCGCCGCCGCCCAGCCCCAGCCCCAGCCAGCCGCAGCGGCAGCCGGCTGCCGGCAACCCGCGACGCGCCAAGCCCAGGCGCTGCCAGCTGCACCAGCGGCACACCGACAGCCCGCCGTCCGGCCGCAGCGGGCTCACGCAGCTCTTCACGTAGCCGTTGCGGCCGCTCTCCTCCGGCCTCTTGCCCGCCGCTGACTCCCCCTCCTCCCTCATCGCCATGTTGGAGGGATCTCGTCGCCTATTGCGCACTCGGGTGTCTTCCACCTCCCCCTCCCTCCCTCCCTCCCTCCCTGTCACTGAGAGTGTGGAAGGGCCCCGCCTCCTCCTCCTCCTCCTCGCTGCTGCCGCCCCCACTCCCTCCCACCCTGCCTGCCTGCCTGCCTCTCTGGGCCGGGCGGTGTGAGGGGGGGGGGGGGGGGGGTAACGCAGACACTCGCTCGCTGTCTGGGGCTCGGGGCACGCGCGTCCACACACACACCTCGCGCTCCGTGGATCCCCCTCCCCGCGCGCCCCCAACCGCCACTCCACGCGTGCGTCAGCTGCTCCCGCCCAACCGCCACTCGACGAGAGAGAGCGCGCCCGGCTTCCCTTCCCTCTCTCCCACCCTCCGGCCCGCGAGATGGCGCACCAGCCCACCCACCCCCCAACCCACTCAATCACGCCCCGCCAGAGCGCGCGCCCGACTCACTCCCGCCAGACGGGCGTGCGCGCGCCCCGCTTACCTAGCGCCCCGACACCTGCGCGCGCCCCACATCACCCCCTCCCCCTCCCACAATGACAAACGAGCGCGTGCCCATCAAACCCCCGCCCCGCGAGAGCGCGCCCACCACTCGCTCCGGCCGGGCGCGTGCCCGCGCCGAGGGCTCGGACCCCGCGGCCACCCGTGGCGAGAGGCAGCTGGAGCTCCATCCTTTGCGGCCGGTTTGAAATGTTTCTCTCGTTGAAATAAAGCTGCAAACGCTCTGTGCCTGGTGAGAGATTCTTCCCCAGGCTCTGTCGATCTGACAGGACCAGACAAATATCTTCTGAGCAAAGCATCGAGTGGTGGAGCAACTGAGTGGGCGAGCAGCGTCTATGGAGGGAGGGAATGACCCGAGGCTTTCCATGGCCATTTGCTCCACAGATGCACACTTGTATAGGTACATGGATAGGAAAAGTTTAGAGGGATATGGGCCAAACGCGGGTAGGTGGGACTAGTTTATTTGGGGGATTTTGATCGTTAGGGGATGTTGGTCGGCATAGGCAAGTTGGGCCGAAAGGCCTGTTTCCCGCAGACTTCCTCCAGCACTTTATTTTTTATTGCTCCAGTTTCTAGCATCTACAGTTCCCAAATGCATCGTCTGAATTTCATTTGGAAGTAGTCGAATGTCAATTATGCGTTTGCTTTTAAAAAAAGAAAGAAAAACAGCTCTATGAGTCTTTTTTTAATGACGAGAACGAACTAACCTTCATTTATATAATCACCTTTTACATCTGGTGAAATTTCAGTGCGTGTCACGGCTTTTGAAATGTTGTCATTGGGTAGCGGCCAATTTACCCACAGCAAGCACCTTCAATCAGCGACGATAGACGTGACCTGGTAATCTGCGTTGAACACTTCGCAAGGTCGGGAATAATGCCATGGAATATTTTAACTTCATCTGCCAAAGCATCTTACAGTCAATGCCCCCGATGTATTGTGGTGGGTAATGTCAAATGAAGAGTAACATGCTTTACAAACGTTTTAACCACGCCTTCGCGATTTCTGAATGTTGCAAAGAGCAATGAATGTAAACCCAGAAGAAATGTAATAGATCGCAAAGTGGATGGGTCCGCGCCCGTTTCCTGGAGAATGTTTATTGTTGATTGCTGCCTCTAATTGTAAAACTTGTCAGGGAAAAATGACAACAATGTTCTAATGAATGAAAAATATCTTACTTTATTGTTCGATGGTTTTTAAACAGTGTTGTTATTATTAATAACAACATACTGTTTTTTTATTTTAAATTAACTCAACAGCACGTATTGTAAAAATAATAAAAGTCGTGTCACAGATGAAAAAATAAACATTTAAAAAGAATTAAAGGAAAGGTCTGCCGTTGTCAATTGCAGGATTGAGTTTGCAGAAAGCTGCCAATAGCTTGCGTCAACGATTTGATCATGACAGGCCTCTGAATCGCTGTGTAAAGTGCTGCACGCTGCCATAACGATCGATCGCAGAGTGGTTGTCAAACCTACAGTCAATCCTTATCAGTTATTTAGCAGAATAAAATATAAACTTTGCGCAAGCATATCACGGTAAAACACAGTAAAGCCACCAATGAGATGAGAAAAACATTTTACACACAGAGAGTGGTGAATCTCTGGAACTCTCTGCCACAGAGGGTAGTTGAGGCCAGTTCATTGGCTGTATTTAAGAAGGAGTTAGATGTGACCCTTGTGGCTAAAGGGATCAGGGGGTATGGAGAGAAGGCAGGTACGGGATACTGAGATGGATGATCAGCCATGATCATATTGAATGGCGGTGCAGGCTCGAAGGGCCGAATGGCCTATTCCTGCACCTACTTTCTATGTATCTATAAAAGCCCGTAGTTGTTAGCACTTTACTTCGGTATATTATGAAACTTCAAATGTTCAGTCCACAAATACCCCGATCTTTTCTTTTCCAATTCAATTTCAGTTACAAAGTGCTGGGGCTCAGCGCGTCAGACAGCATCTCTGGATAACAAGGATAGGCTCCGTTTCGGGTCTGGACCCTTCTTCAAACTTTGTTGTAAAGCAGCATCTGCAGTTTCTTATTTCTACAACTTAAGTTACAGGCTGGTAACGAGGAAGACAAGGGGCATTGTTTTTGATCAACTGTCATTTTTATTTCCTATTTGTACATTTCGTATTTCGAAACATGCAACGTGTCAGTGAGGTTATTCTGGATTTTGCGATTTCTTACGGTCTGGGCAGTCCTTCGAAGAAATAAAGTGGAAAATCCATGCACCAAACTAAAACGACCCCCACCAATGCGAACAAATACCAATGTGGCCATTGTACCGTGGGCACAAACCAGTTCGGAGTATTTTTAAAGATTGAACGTTTTCAAATATTCGGTACTGCTCTCCGGAAAATTTGGATCAGTTTGTTCATTTAGTATTAGTTTTATTCAGCTTAGAGATACAACATGGAAACAGGCCTTTCGACTCGCCGAGTCCACGCCGACCACCGATCACCCGTTCACACCAGTTCTGTTACCCCACTTTCTCATCCACTCCCTACACACATAATGCAAATTACAGAGGTCTGTTGACCTACATACCAATTTAAAAAAAAACTAGTAACCCACAATAAATTGTTGATGCAAACATTCCATCTGTATTATTGCATCTTCGTCATACCGACTGGGAAATGTGTTTATAGTTCACGCGATTTTCGGTGGTTAGTAATCTACGAAAGCTGTTGGGAAACTATCCCTTTGTGCCCAGTTTACTGTGATTTTGTGATAAACAGTGCTAAAAACTTTTTTTTTTCGCACGCATAGGCCTGACGTCTATTTGGTGATCCTCAGCTGCGAATACACGTTCACAATATCTTATGGTGAAAACAAAATATGTTTAAAATGTGAGCAATGAAATGGTCAGATTGGAAGACTGAAGGCAAAGTTAAACCGAGAGCTTCTCAGAAGCTTCGATGTAAACCAGCATCTGCAGTTCCTACTCAGCTTCTGAGAAGCGATTGTTTTTTAAAAGACGGGTGGAATAAAATCAGAAAAAGCAAGGACTTCCCTGTGGATCAGGCAGCGGCTGTGGAGTCCAAACATGGTCCTCGTGATCCGTCATCGGAATATTTGATTTTGTACAAAGTGGCTAAAAGGCGGATTGCTAACTGTGCCGTTAAGGGAGCAAAGTAAAAGAGATAGAGACACAAGAGTGTGCAGATGCCGGAATCGTGAGCACACAGAGTCAGGCAGCGTCTGTGGAGGGAATGGACAGCCGATGTTTCGGGTCGTGTCCCTATTTCAGAAAGATGGAGAGATAGTTGGTGGCAGCGCAAATCGTTGCAGCACGGGCGGAGTTCATCACTAACGATTATACATTAATCGTTCTAAGTCGTAGACGCGTTTGGGAAGGAAAGAACAGGGTTCGAAGATCAGGAGTGTAAATGTTTGGTTAGATTGTGAAGAAGTTCAGGAGACAAGGGCAACTGAAAGTTTATCATTGAGTAATTGAGCTGTCGACAATGAATACAAATATCGTGGTTTAATCAATCAAAAGAACTGTAAAATTTCAACCTGGAAATTCAAAATCGATGAAAGAAACTCCAAATGTACTCCTTCCAAGCAATATAGAGTGTACGTACCTAGCTTCCACGATTTTTACCGTTTTATTCATGATACCGCCGATCGACTCGTTTATAATTGGAAACCCACACGTATTAACAATAATCTGGAACGCTTTAATGCACAAAACATTGAAACGCCGTTTAAAAACTCAAAATAAACGAGGATTGTCACTCGACATGAATTTGTTTCAAACAGTAGGATTCAATCGATGTCAAATTTTCGATGAAATTGTGCACATGTGTAGAGTTATAGATTCTATTTATGTCCGGCTGATTTGGGAACCGATGTACTCCCGGGCAATCATGTTGTGTAATTAATGGTATCTTACGTGAAACCACGAATAGTACGTTATCCGAAATTCACGTAAAATATGTGCCGACTTGGATGATCAAGTTAATCCCCAAGGTTTTAATTACAAGGGATGGTGTTGGTTGTCGATATCTACATTAAGCTCATTTCAAGAAATGTCACTATGGTCAACATCTTAAAAAACGCGAAGTTCGGATATTAAATTGATTTTGCAAAATGACAAATGGTTTAATCTAGTGTGTTTTTAAAATTAAGTTTTGTGGGGTGGGAGAATATACCATTGCCCCCACCCTCTCTCTCTCTCTCTTGGTCCCATTGCAACCTATACACTGCATTCGTATTTGGTACCATCTGGCGCCGCCCGGAGGACTACAAAGTTGTTCTGTTCAGAAGGTGGCGGTGTAGCAGAAGCGACTTTGCACAACTATTCTGTTGCGTATTCCCGCGCACGTTTAACTTGGCAACTTCTCTCAAAGTTCAACGGGTCAAGGTGCTTTCTTCTTATTGGCACCCGCTACGCGGCCAATACCTGCTTAACAAAAGCAGAGTACTGAACTTAACTGGAAGGTAGACACAAAAAGCTGGTGTAACTCAGCGGGTCAGACAGGACCTTTGGAGAAAAGGAATAGGTGGCGTTTCGTGTCGAGACCCTTCTTCAGAACTATTCTTTTTCTCCAGAGATGCTGGACCCACTGAGTTACTCCAGCTTTTTGTGTCTATCTTCGGTTTAAATCAACACCTACTGTTCCTGCCTACACATACGGTTCCTGGGACATACTTATGTCCCAACCCTGGCGTCATCGTCATTATATTGTCTATCACCTCGCCTCACACTGTTGCATCTGACGTGAACACCTCAATGTTTATGTCAGTGAGAAAGAATTCTTCATTAGTTCGTCACCCGATTTTTCTTTCAGGGTTGGGTAAATATCGCACAAGAAGGTATGAGATGCTCGTCATTGTCCAAATGCCACAGATTCAGATGTTTTAATTATACTGGGATGTAATAAAATTCCTTGTTCACATTAAGTAAACGGTATACAAACGGTGACGATAAATAAAACAATAAATACTACGATGGGTGCAAAAGGGCAGAATAGTGCAAAATTGCGCTGCAATTTGAAGTTGCACCAAAAAATACTAAACAGAAAAGAATACTTGCACACTAGGGTTATGAATACTACAGAATAACCAAATGAGGAAGAGTTATGAGTAAGAGCGCATGACAGCATCTCTCGGAAGGGGATGTCAAAGAGGTGGAAACAGGAACTGGTTTACAAAAAATGACACAACGTGCTGGAATAACTGGGTCGGGTAGCATCTCTGGAGAACATGGGTAGGTGATAATTTGGGTCAGGACCCTTCTTCAGACTGATCCATCTGATGAAGGGTCCCGACAAGGAACATAACCTAGCCATGTTTTTCAGGGATGCTGCCTGACCCGCTGTATTACTCCACTCCTGTATTGGTGATAAAGTGGTGAGTGGATCAGGAATCTGATAGACATGGGGAAGAAGCTGTTCTTAAATCTGCACATCTAAGCTTTCAGGCTTCTGCATCTTCTCCCAGAAGATCAAAGAGAGAAAAGGGAATGGCCAGGGTGACAGGCATCCTCGATGATACTTCCAGTCTTCCTGATGCCATGCACCGTATAGATGGAGTGGATTGAAGGAAACGATGAACCTGTGATGGACTGGGCTGTGTTCATCACTCTCTGCAAGTTAGATGGTCAAGATCACAGCAGTTGCCATACCAGGTTGAGATGCATCCGTCAGAATACTCTCTGTAACCCAGGTTGTATAGCTGGACCAGGTGAGTCAGGGATGAGCTATGTTTCAGTGAAGCAAAGAGCACAGCAGCCCCTGATCTCATTTTCAAACAGCAGCCTTACATTCAATTTATTTGTTCACAAATAAGTAACCTTAGCTGAATATATGCCGGGGAAGTGGGGAGCTGATATTCCCATCATATCAGCTGCACTTGCTTCCCAACCCCCTAGCCTCCTCCCATTGCCATCTGCAATGCATTCATGGTTTGTATTCAAATCTTTGCTAATAGCGTTGAGTCCAATAGAGATGGGTAGCTGTAGAGTCAAGGCCCTAATGAGTGCCCCCCCACCCACCCCCTTTGGACAGTCTTCCTCAGATGGTCACGTCAATCAATTCAGCTTGTTTATTTATGTATTGTATTTATTTACCTTTCTTGTACATCAGTGGAGCTGCACACTAAATCTCGTTGCACTGACGTGCAATGACAATAAAAGATATATTATTATTATTATTATTATTATTATTATTATTATTATTATTATACTCCAAAAGCTGCATTCATTTTCATGCTATCAGTGAGCAATATTGTACTTCAGAAATTTGTAGTAGGTCTGTATTGTTAGGTCGTGCTGCAATAATGCAATATTCATGTTCCTAAGAAACCTAGGATCATAAAATGTTATAAAACAATGTGCTATTATTTATATTACTGCTTGCTAAAAATACTAAAGGCTATATGTTACACTGTTTAAGTGTATTATTGCACAAATCAATAGAAGTGACTACTTATCAATTTTAATGGCCACTTGCAAGTAGATGTATTCTTAAGAGCCAATGGCGTCGGATTACTGTGTGGAGGTTACATGGAAACAAATGTTTCTACTTGAGACTGTTTTTTCATCCAAGACATTTTTATTTCTTATCAATTTCAAAAGCAACACTTTAATGCCCTAATTATAATCAGTTGTTCACATACCCAACACAAGTCTCCTGAAAGGTAATTCAATTCCCATTTCTGCCATTAGAATATATTATCAAGTGGACAAGAGGAAAAGATTCAAGGATATTTTTCAAACTTCCCTGAATAAACTCAATATTCCCACTCTCAGCAGGAATGGCATGGAACTCTGGGCAAGACAAAGGGCGGTGTCAAAGGTGGAAGGAAGGACCACACCATCACCCAATGAATAACCCACCCAACAGGTCAGTGAGTTAGGTACACAAAAATGCTGGAGAAACTCAGCGGGTGCAGCAGCATCTATGGAGCGAAGGAAATAGGTAATGTTTCGGGCCGAAACCCTTCTTCAGGTCAGTGAGTTAAGCGTTTCTTGTTCGGTCCAACCCGGATCACCCTACATTAATTCTCCAGCCGGAATCACCCTACATCTTCTACCCTGCAGTGCAGTGACCCTCTAGCCCGGCTCACCCTCCAGCCCAATGATCGACAGGATCTTTGCTCCAGCCCCTGCTGGAGCCGATCGATGATGCAGTTCCATTCATCTCCCTGGCCGGCGCAGTCGGGTTAATCCATCGAGGAGACGGTCGCTTGGTGCGAGAGGAAGCGGCGGCGCGATGGTGAGGATCGGGGGGGATAGCGGGGAGGGAGCCGGTCACAACCCCGGGGCCAGCGCTAGCGCCAGCTCCAGGCCCGGTGTGGGGAGCAGGTCGCTCGTCCTCCCTCTCCCTCGGCGCGCTGGGCCCGGCCCGGCCCGGCCCGGCATTGTGCCGACTCACGCTGCGGGCCGGAGCCGGAGTTGGGCCTGGAGCCGCCGCACTCGGGAGCCGGGCCTGGGGCCTGCACCGGCGGCCTTGATACAGCCACCCAGATTGGAAACAGGCCTTTCGGCCCAAACCGTCCATGTTGCCCCATCTACACCAGTCCCACATATCCCTCCAAACCGTTGCTATCCGTGTACCTGTCCCAAGTGTCTTTTAAATCCTTGTTAATTGTCTCCGTGCGGCGGGAAGTGGTTGTCCCTGGTGGAGATCTTTTACTCATTTTACAATTTAAACTCAGCTAGCCGAGTCTGCGTTCATTTACAGTGCTGAGGGCGTCTGATTAACACCGTTTAATGTCGTGAGAAAATGAAACCTCGTTTTTTACTCAGGATATGTTGCATCATGTGGCTAGTTGTGAAGTTTGTGTAACCTACCTACTACTGAAGTATCTGCTTCACCAGTTAATTTATTTCCAACCGTGATTTATGTTGTGGAAGAAACAAAGTGCTGGAGGAAATCAGCAAGTCTGGCAGCATCCCTGGAAGACATGGATAGGTGACATCCCCTATCCATGTCCTCAAAAGATGCTGCGTGACTGGCTGTGTTATTCCAGCACTCTTTTTGCTCAACATTCCAGCACTCTTTTTGCTCAACATTCCAGCATCTGCGGGTCCTTATGGTTTCTGGAAAAACAAAGAACTGTAGATATTGGCTTACCAAGAAAAGACACGTTTTGTGGCGGGACCCTTCTGAAACATCATCTATGTTCTCCAGAGATGCTGCCTGACCCACTGAATTACTCCAGCACTTTGTGCCTTTCCTTGTGATTCCTGTTGTGTTGTAGACCAAAGCAACTGCTAAGTTATGCATGGTATTCCAAAGGAATAAATTACGTTTAACTAGAGTTTATACATTTTTGATTGTGGAACATTGTCCATTTTCAGCAAAAATATCTGCTCCTCATTGATAGATACATGGTAGATAATGAGTTTATCTGAAAATTGGACTTTTGACAATCAAATTTGAAGTAAGTCCAACAACACTCTCTGAAGTCAACAACACTTAAAGGTCCTCGAGGGCGAAGTGTAGCAGCCGTGGGGGGGAGGCGTGCAGTGTAAATGATCAGGGGAATTTAAAGTCTCTTTCTTCAATCATGTCTGAAAATTCCTCCCGAGTCTAAACCAGGAAGGGAAAAAAAAATCAATGGTAATTTATCTGCTGAAAGTGAAAGTGGAATAAGCAGTAATGGAAGTAGAAAAAAAGTTGGTTCAATTCCATAAACATCGCACAATTTAGGTTAGGAAGAATTCTTATAAAGGTAATCTTTCAATGCTGGTTGTTCAGCAGTAAATTAAAACGTTTTGCACTTTTTAGAAATTCACTTACACCAGCTCCACTTTTTCATTGCTGTTTAATGGGTAACCTTACTAGCCATTGTTGAACCTGTTGACTCAGTCCCAGCGTCATAAATCATGTAGAGGACCAAGGCAAATCATCATTCCAAATTCAGGTTTTGTATTCCCCTGTTTAATTGTGCACATCCAAGGGATCAGTGGATATGCAGCAAAGGCAGGAACATGGTGCCAAAGTGGATGATCAGCCATGGTTATGTTGAATGGTGCAGAAGGCCTGAAGGGTTGGGAAAGCTCATCCCTGCTACACCTTGTGTGTCGATGCTTTATGGTGAAAACCTTGTTAGATGTGCCATTATTAACACCAATCATGCTCCCATCTGCACTTACATTTACATCTTATCTTCCTTTGCAAGGCTAATTGGCTGTTCAGTGTAGATCCATAGTTAGAGTTTATCCTGAATGAACTAACGTGAAGTGGAATCATCCACTGGATCCTTTACCGTTTTTCTTCAGAATTATGTTAGCCCTCAGCTTGCATTTACTTCAAAAAGAGAGTTAAAGATTGCAACCTACCATCAGTACTGCAGATTTTGGTAAATCCAACCATGGATTGGGCTGCATGTCAAAGAATACACTTCCTTTCAGAATCTGATAGCATTTTCACACATTTTACTTTCATTAATGGGATAAAGAAAACTCAGATAGTGTCCCACATTCAGATTCCAGACTTGTTATCTGTCTTTCAGCTGTAAGCATTTGTAATACCATTAGAATATGATATGATTATTGTCAAATGTAAACTGGAAACTTTCAATATATGTTCAGAATGTTAATGATCAAGAAAATATCCTTAAATAGGTGATAATTACACAATAGATATTAATTTGTTCTTTATTGCAATTCTTGCATACAATTCTAACATATGCTTTTTAATTACAGTTCCGTAACCAGTATGATAACGATGTCACTGTTTGGAGCCCACAGGTAAGAAAAGTTGCCTTTCGGGCTGTGTTCTATTTCATCACTTTTTATCACAAATTCTAATTGTTATAAATACACATAGAATGATAAATTGTTCACCTTTCCATTGTGATGTACCGAAGAAGACTTGCTTTTGTCCCTGGCATTATGCCGAAGGGTTTGTAGTAGATAAAGGGGCAAAGTTTAAAGGAGATGTGCAGGGCAAGTTTTTAATACAAAAAGTGATGGGTGCCTGGTTGAAGGAGAATACACCAGGGGCGCCGCATGATTGGCAGCTCCGCCATCAGACTCTGTTTTTTCATCTTTTTAAAACATTTTTAGTGCGTGTTAAAAGTCTGTGTAAATGTTCTCCGGTTTGTTTTATGTGGGGGTCGGGAGAGGAGGTCAGGGGGAGATGCGATTATTTTCCATGTTGCATGTCCGGCCGATCTGCGGCCGACCATCGATGGAGCTGGAGGCCTCCTCGGACTGACTTTGGGCCCCACCGCAAGGCGTAGACTTAACATCGGAGCCAATCCCTTGCATGGGATCGCTCCAACCGTGTCCTGCGGACTTACCATCAAGGCCTCGCAGACTTGGGATAGGCTAGTCGGGAAACTCCATCGACGCAGAGGCTCGACTAGCCCCGCGACACGGGGTCCGTTCGCCGGCGCGGGGGAGTCAAGATCGTCCCGTCAACGGAGGGCTCGCGGCCCCCAAGCATAGAGCATAGAAGGGAAGATATTTGCCTTCCATCACAGTGAGGAGTGTGGAGGAGTTACTGTTGTGGATGTTTATGTTAAAATGTATTTTGTGTGGTCCGTTGCTTTTTATAGTATGACTGACTTGGCAAATGAAATTCCTCGTATGTCGCAAAACATACTTGGCTAATAAAGTATTACTAGACCAAGTGGGACCCGTTGGGTCCCTGTCAAAACAGGAGGCCTGGTCCTCCAATGCAATATACCGCCACTCACCTGTTTCCCCCAATGCAACCAGTCCCCCCAACGCAATATTGCACCACTCACGCACATCCCCCAACTGCGCAGGCGCGGCTCATTTCCCCTCATCCCCAGCACTCCCTCCCCCTCATCTTCGCCCTCCCTCTTCTTTCCCCTCTCCTCCTCCCCTCCCCATCCCTCTTCTTTCCCCTACCCTCAGTCACTCCTTCCATAACTCCTACCCCCCTCCTATCTCTCTATCCCCCACTCCTCACCTCCCCCTATCCCCCCACTATCCCTCCTGACCTCCCCCACTGCCCTCCTCTCCCTCTATTCCCCACTCCCTACCTCCTCCACTCCACCCTCCTCTCCCTCTATTCCCCCTTCCCCCCCCCCCATTCTCATCACCACACACATTTTCCCCCTCTCCCTACCCCTTCCTCTCCCTCAATCCCCCCCACTCTTCCTCCTCACCTTCCCCATCCCTCCCTCACCTCTTCCTCCCTCTTCTTTCCACTACCCTCAGTCACGCCCTCCCTCCATCCATAAAAAGCACCATCTGCAGTTCCTTCCTCCACAGGTTATTCATTGTAAGCTGTGGATTAGATCCCGTTGACTTGACGATTGGATCAGTTTGCATTGTGTGTGCGTGAGTTACTCAAACTCCGCGCAAACTGCTCGGCCACCCTGCAACACGACTCTCCCTCTGCCCATGCGTGCTCAGCTGCCGCTCGGCCCGTTCCCGTCCTGTCCGACCACCCGCTGCTGCCGCTTGGCCCATCCCCGCCTGCTCGCTGCCGCCATTGTGGCGGGGGGGGGGCAACGGCGGAGGTGGAGGAGACGGGACCGTCATTGCCGCAGCGGGGGAGAGGGGTGAGTGATGAGGGAGAGAGAGAGACGAGGCCAGGGCCTCCACTGAACCCCCCCCCCCCCAGCCGCTGCCGAGGAGTTTGTGAGTGAGGTGGGATGGGCAGGAAGGGGAGTCGCCATCCCGGCCTTGGCATTGACTGACCGGAGAAGAGACTAATCTGTGTAGCACCGACTGATGGAATGTGCGCACGCGCGTTTTTAAAGATTTTTAAACCTCGATAACCTTTACAATATACCACTGATCGGAACGAAACTTGTTGTACTCACAGCACAGGAGAATGGTGAGTAACCGATAGAAAAATCCCGCAAGCCGGAAGAGCACATGATCAGAGTTTTAGTTATGTATAGATATAGATAGATTGTGATTGTGTTTTAGAGGCTTTTGGATAGGCATATGGCTCTGTAGGGAATGGAGGGATATAGATCATGTACAGGCATAAGTGTTTAACTTAGTATCATGTTCAGCACAGACATTGTGGGCCTCGGGCTGTTCCTGTGCTGGACCGTTCTATGTTCTAATACAGTGGTTCTCAAATGGGGGTACGCGTACCCCTGGGGGTACGTGAAGGCACTCCAGGGGGTACGTGAGATTTTAAAATAAAAATATATTTTTGCGCTGGTTAGGGGGTACTTGGCTGAAAAATATTTCACAGGGGGTACATCACTGAAAAAAGGTTGAGAACCACTGTTCTAATAGATGCTTGATAATATCTTCACTGAACATAGACTTTGCAAGATAGGCAAGATGGATCAGATTTATTTAATAGAATCATAAGCATAGAATCATGCAGTATGGAAACAGGTCCAACTTGTTCACACCGACCAACATATCCCATCTAATCAGTAATTATTTGAAGAAATATTAGAGGGGGTTTGTATTTTTTTAATATCATGTTCAATATGTATTTAAGTAATTATACTAAATCTGCAGCACAAAATCTCCTTGGCCCTGCCATCTGTTGGCAGTTATTTGCTCCATGCCAACCTCTTTTAAATTGACAATAGGCGGCATGGTGGCACAGCAGTAGAGTTACTGCCTTACAGTGCCACAGACCCAGGTTCGATCCTGACTGCAGGTACTGTCTACACTGAGTTTGTACATTCTCCCTGTGACCGTGTGTTTTTTCCGGGTGGTCCGGTGTCCCCTCACATCTCAAAGACATACAGGTTTGTAGGTTAATTGGTTTTGATTTGTAAATTGTTCCTAGTGGGTTGGATAGTTCTAGTGTACGGGGATCGATGCATCTCTAAAACTAAAAAACAATAAATATTTCTGTTCCTTGTGGCCATGTGTGTTTTAAATGTTTCCTTCAAACACTTTTATTTGCTTTTGGGATGTGAATGTGGGGGGATTGCAACATTATTATTTCCCCTGAAGGGTGGGAGGGGAGGGTGGCTCAGAAGTTCAATTTGGCTTTTAGCTGCAGTGGAGCTCAAGCATTGATCGTAGATGATGAGATTATATTAGTGGAAGTAAACAGCCTTTGTAATCTGGAGGATACTGGGTTGAAAACTCTGCTTGGAATCATCTATGATGCTGAGATTGTGTTCATCCTAATGGCAATGGTCAGAGATGGGGCTATCATTGACTATGAATTTGTGTTATGAGCTAAAGTCATTAGCTTCATGTTCATTGTGGGGAATTGTGATTCACCTGGAAATGCAAACATAGAGAGGTTGAGGTAGAGTAAGGTGGCCTCAGCTGGTGTCATGCATTTGGATGGAGTTGACTAGGGCCATGTAGATGTAAAATGAGACTGGGCCAACAATAGTCCTGTGGGTACCCAGCAGAAACAATGCAGTATCAGTGCGATTGGATGCACCAGAAAGTATAAGACTGCCATGAGGCCTTGTGATAAGCAACTAAATGAGCATTTTATATGTGGAGTTGTAGAGTGCCTCCAAGGATTTAGAATGTGACGTAGCGTACCTAGAAATAAGATTATTCATTTTATTTCAACGTGCTCAAGTTGAGATTGGAGAATTCTAAAGCTGATGGCAGTAGTGTTTCAGAATATTGAAAACCAATGATAGTGTAAACTTGTAAACCGGCCCTAATGAGTGCCCCCCCACCCACCCTCTTTGGTGGTCTCCCTCAGATGGTCACGTCAATCAATTCAGCTTGCTTATTTATGTATTGTATTTATTTACCTTTCTTGTACATCAGTGGAGCTGCACACTAAATCTCGTTGCACTGACGTGCAATGACAATAAAAGATATTATTATTATTATTATTATTATTATTATTATTATTATTATTGTTACTCAAGCTCACAACATTTTGTTCTTTCAGGGGCGTATACATCAGATTGAATATGCAATGGAGGCAGTGAAACAAGGCTCAGCCACCGTGGGGCTCAAATCCAAAACGCATGCAGTTCTCGTAGCTTTGAAGGTAAAATTGTGGACAGCGTAATGGTTTTGAGTAGTCTTCCTGCTCGCTTATGCCATTTTTTTAAACTTCCTAAATAATTCCACTCTGTTTCAAACTATTCCTTGAAACCTCAAAAATTCAGAAGTGAGAAAATGGTTTAGCATCAACGATCATGATTGGCATTGATTGTCAAGTGAATCAAAGTTTTAACTAAAATATAAAAGCGACAGTTGTTAATCTTGTAAATTTAAAGGACAGAAGCACAGCATCGGACAAGTGTTTCTGATCAACATGAAGATCTGCTCACGAGATTTTGTGTAACCCTGTCCACAACCACATCAATGCACTGTGCTTTCAGGTCATGGCTTGTTTTTATTAAAACCAATGATCTACTCCCAAATGTTAAAATGATCAACTTACATATGTGAATGTGAATAAAATAAATATAATGCTGAACCCTTGGTAGGATCATGATACTTTAATAATGTAATAAGGAATAAAATGTTCTTTATTCTCTCAATTTCCACTTTCCCAGTTACCCCCCACCCACCTCATCCCATCGTTTGATGGTTACAATGCATTATGAACAGCTTGTTTCAAGCGTGTGTTCTGAACGTGTGAACCTGGGGGGAGTGTGTCAAGCCGGCACTTTTCCAGCAGAGATCACTGGAGAGGAATCCAAACTGAAGACCTGATGAACATTACCATTCTTGCCCGAGAGATACAAACAAGTTTAAAATTCAAACCATTACATGGGTTAAGGACCCTATTTAGACCTTTGATCAGTGAAACCGAGTGCATCATGGAGTGCATTTGTCCTTCAATTCTTATTTTTAATCTCTTGACTAGAAGGATGGAATTTTGGGGATTTTAGGTGATTTTTAGGGTGTGGTCCATTCGTGATTCTTCTCTTATTAGATCATTGGCGTTAAACTAATCGGCATTTGTAATGAAATTCCTGTACATGGACAAAACCATAATCCTCAGAGGAGCTGCTAACTTTAAAAAGTGGGATGATGATCAGATTTCATAATAACAGCTATACAATAACAGTATAATAATAATAATCCTGGATTCTCTGGGAGGGAAAGGAACTTTTTCATGTTCCAAGAATTTTTGGATTTGTTACGGTCTGCATCCATAGTTCTCTGCATCATTTCTTGCTAACCACCAGTGTTTCTCAAATCTCACCAACCATTTCTCTTTCCTTTTATCATATAACTCTGCATGAAATTACCTTGCAATCACCATTTGCTTTGCAGAGAGCTCAGTCAGAACTGGCTGCTCACCAAAAGAAGGTGCTCCATGTTGACAATCATATTGGCATCTCCATTGCTGGTCTCACAGCTGATGCTCGGCTACTGTGGTGAGTGTTTGTAGTTGGTTGAGTTGCAATCATTATTTTGTCATGATGTTAAAAGATAAAATAAATGTTAAAATACGATTTGTCGCTCTTCCTGAAATGGGACGCAAAGCAATTATTTCAAGTTCCATGATCAAAATAAACTAGATTTAAAAATGAATCAAAAAATGCTGTAAACTCTGCCAGGGAGCTACTGTAGAAAATGAAACCAATAACATTTCAGGTGGAAGACGCTCCAATAGAGCATGCAATTAAATTATGGACATTAAAAGTGGAACAATCTATCTATCTATATATTAAAACTGTGTGTGTTTGTGGGTGTATGTGATTTGGCCTTTGACTCATTGCTACGCCAAAACACCGAAAAACTCCGAGATTTTTTCCATTTCGTTAGCGATTTCAATTTTACATTCACTCATCTCAAAACATTTGGCCATTTTTATGTACACGATTTTTAATAAAATCCCCCACACACTCACTCATTTTAACATCTAAACGGGACTCACAAGCTGCTGATGTCACAATCCAACATGTCGACCAATCCAGGCACACCTGCCTCCAGTATGCCTCCAAGTACGCTCGCGCCACGGCTCCCGCTGCTGGACTCCAGCCCGCCCGCCTGCCCGCCCCCCACTTCATCCTCTCCCCATCCTCTCCTTTCTCTCCCCCAATTCACCCCCACTCCGCCCTCACTCCGCCCTCTTCCCCCATTCTCCCCCTCTCCATCTCCCTCTCTCCTCACCCCTCTCCCTCCTCCCCTCCCACCCCCTCTCTCCCCCCTCCCCCACCCCCTTCCCCTCTCTCTTGCACCACTCCCCGCTACCCCTCTCCCCCTCACTCCCCACTCTTCCTCTCTCCCTCCCCCCTCCCCCACCTCTCTTCCTTCCCCTCCCTCTCTCTCCCCCTCCCTTCCCCCTACCCCTCTCTCCCCTTCCCCTTATCACCTCTATCCACCTCTCCCACCCCCCTACCCCTCTCCCCCCCTTCCTGCCCTCCCCGCTCTCCTCCCACTACCCACTCTCCTCCCCCTCTCTCCCCTTTCCTCCTCCCCCTCTCCCCTCCCCCTCTTCTCTCCCCACCCCGTCTCCCTCTCCCCCCCGCCTGTGTGTTTGGGGGGTGGTGAGTGTTAGTGTGATGCCGCAGCCCCCCCCCCCCCTCCGCAAAAGTGCGTTGGGGAAACAGACCCAACGGGTCTGCACTTGGTTTAGTATATTACTAAAACTCTCATCTTGTTTGTTTGTATGCGTGCGTGTATGTGATATCCCAAAACCCAGCTAAAACGGTACACGATAGCGCTATAATTTCTGGCCCACCTTATTCACCATTGCCTTGGGATATAAATGAAACAAGTTTTGTTTGGATTGATGTAATATTTTACGTTATTGACATTTTAAACTTTACAAAAAACACTTTTCCACTTGCCCTGCCCATCAGCCAAGTTACAATGATGTCACAATGGGATCCCAAATCTAATTTACATTAAAAAATCGCAATTTAAAAAAAAACTTTGTTGTAATCAAATTCTTCCATTTTCATTAATAGCTAACAATGTGTTTAGGTTATTTTAAAGAAAAGACGCAATTTTCATTGGGGGGAGGTTCATTTAAAAAAAAAATTCTATTTTCATTGTGGTGGGTGGGATAGGGGGAGCTGAGGAGTGGGGGAGCAGGGGGATAGAGGGAGAGGAGTGGGGGAGCAGGGGGAGAGAGGTTATGGAGGGAGGGAGTGACTGAGAGTAGGGAAAAGGAGAGGGAGTGAGGTGAGGGAGGGAGTGGAGGAGAAGAGGGGAAAGAAGAGGGAGGGTGAAGAGGAGGGGGAGGGAGTGCTGGGGGATGAGGGGGAATGGAGGAGGATAGGGGTCGGAAGAGGGATGGCGGGGATCGCTGGCGTCACAACGAGAACCCCTCAGCCGCGCCTGCGTAATTGGGGGCTATGGGTCAGTGGTGGAATATTGCATTGGTGGACGGGCCCAATGGGTCCGCACCTGGTCCAGTATATTCTAAAAATTATCTTGCTACATGTCATTATTTTGTTCACTTTACAGTCTTAAACTACAAATAATTTCTCATCAGACAATTAATTGTGTTATCATGCTATCTGTCCTTTGTTTAGAATTGACCCTGAGAAATGTTGTGAATAAGAAAGGAGAGGGTCTCGGCTATTATTTGATCAAACTTGTTATATTTTAAGATTTACATTGATATGTGTCCTGTCCCAGCATTTCTTTTTATCCTCAAATTATTTATCTCAAATTATTTTTTTGCTCAGCGAAATTTTATCAATTTGACTGCTTGCTTTTTTTTCCTCAAGAATCTTTGCTGACTTGCTTTGGACAGTGGCAAAAAGTGGCGATTCACCAGAGTGAAATTGAGAATTGAGCATCTGGGAGATGAGAGGATAAAGAATGTAAAACAGTCCAGTCACTGCATGTCTGCCTTTCAAACAATTGCAAATTGCTGTTTTTACCAGTGCTTCTTCTTTGTTTATTTCTTCATCTATATTTGTAAAATGTAATATTTTTATCCTTCATTTACTGCAGCAACTTCATGCGTCAGGAATGTTTGGATTCCAGGTTTGTGTTTGACAGACCACTGCCAGTGTCCCGTCTTGTGAGCCAAATTGGAAGCAGTATCCTTGAAATATAATCAAGCCTTTTCCATCCATTTAATCTGTTTAAACATACTTTTCTTTGTTACATCAATAGCTGGATTTAAGTGCTGTTGAACTGTAAAGAAACTGTTAATGCAAGTTGAAATCAGTGTCTCTGAATTAATGTGAAATACATTGTCTGAGCAATTCTTTAACTATTCAGAAACTCAAATTCCAACCCAGCGATATGGACGGAGACCTTATGGTGTGGGATTGCTCATTGCTGGTTATGATGTAAGTGATAATGATTACTATCCTCCTCGTAATTAAACAACAGTATATATGTAAAGCAATTTGATTGATTTTGGTTCTGAGTGAGACGTGATCATGTTGCTGAGTGAAAGAGATGATTTTATTTAAAACTAGACTAAGTGGGACCCGTTGGGTGCCTGTCACACGGGAGGCCTGGTCCCCCAACGCATCCCGTTCCCCAGCGCAATATTCCACCACTCACCCATAGCCCCAAATTGCGCAGGCGCGGCTCAATTCCCCTCATCCGCCAGCACTCCCTCCCCTCCTCTTCACCCTCCCCCTTCTTTCCCCTCTCCTCCTCCCCTCCTCCATCCCTCCCTCACCTCTCCCTACCTCTCCTTTCCCCTACCCGCAGTCACTCCCTCCCTCCATAACCCCTCACCCCTCCCTAACCCCCTCCTTTCCCTCTATCCACCCACCTCCCCCACTCCTCACCTCCCGCTATCCCCCCGCTATCCCTCCTCACCTCCCCCACTGCCCTCTTCACCTTCCCCACTTCCGTCTCCCTCCCTGCCCCCTCCTCTCCCTCAATCCCCCCACTCTCCTTCCTCACCTCCCCAGGATCTCGAGGATGTCGCTCCTTTCCCTCCTTGCGTGCCTGGAGGAGCAGCAGCCGTCGGCCGCAGAGCCAGGCTCAGCACCCAGGCCCCGGCGGCCTCTCCCCGCCCCTGGGACGCCTAGGCGCCCGTCTCCAACCTAGGCAGCTTTTTAGGTTGCCAAATGACAGTTTAGGTGGCCATTTAAGACGGCTTGCATGATGCGTGCGATAATGTGCTCGGACGAAGTGCGTAGTTACCAGTCCGTATTATGCTCAATGAAGCATTCACATATTTCTGCTTCAAATAAAGTCACAAACTAAACACATTCACCAATCAAGACATGATATATACCACAATGACATGCAACAAAATTATAATACAGTATCTCAACTCTTTTTACACGTTGCAATGAATGCAATTTCTATTATTTCTTACCACTTCCAAACAAAAATGTGGTTGGATTATTCAGCGTATGATCAACCTCGGTAAGACCAAGCGCAGGCTTGGCGATCACTTCACACAACACCTTCACTCAGTTCGCAATAACCAACCTGATCTCCCGGTGGCTCAGCACTTCAACTCCCCCTCCCATTCCGAATCTGACCTTTCTGACCTGGGCCTCCTCCATGCCCAGAGTGAGGCCCACCGCAAATTGGAGGAGCAGCACCTCATATTTCGCTTTGGTAGTTTACACTCCAGCGGTATGAAGTTTGGCTTCTCCAATTTCAGGTAGTCCTTGCTTTCTCCCTCCTTCCCTTCCCCTTCCCAGCTCTCCTACAGCCTACTGTCTCCGCCTGAAGTCTGAAGAAGGGTCTCGACCCGAAACGTCGCCTATTTCCTTCGCTCCATAGATGGTGCCTCACCCACTGAGTTTCTCCAGCTTTTTTGTCTACCACCCATTCACACAAGTTCTGTTATCCCACTTTCCTCGCCCACTCCCTACACATTAGGGGCAATTTTATAGAGACAAGTTAACCTACAAAGCCAATGCCTCTTTGGGATGTCGGAGGAAACCCACACGCTTGCAGGGAGAATGTGCAAACTCAACACAAGACAGTGCCCGAGGACAGGATCGAACACCGATCTCTGGTGTGTGAGGCAGCAAGTCCACCAGCTGTGCCACTATATTTTGTTTACCAACACACAAAAAATTATACGTTCATAACTTTGGTTACTAAAATAAACAAACTATCCATTTTCAGTCTTAAATCTCTAAGTGACGCTATGGTCCCCCTTTGCAGCTACTGTATGTTTTAATTCAGTTCAAGACTATGGGGCAGTATATTGGCCATAAAGTTGCTGCCTAAAAGTGCCAGAGACCCGGAATTGATCCTGAATATGGGTGCTGTCTGTATGGAGTTTGCTTCTTTTCCCTTTTGATCACATGGTTTTCTACAGGGGCTCTTGTTTCCTTCCACATTCCAAAGGTGTGCAGGAACCTTTTTCAGACCCAACCCAAAACGTAATATTTTCCTTTTCTCCAGAGATTCTGTCTGACCTGTTGAGTTACTCCAGCTGGTTGTGTCTATCTTCGGTTTAAACCAGCATCTGCGGTTCCTTCCTGCACACACGATACTATACGATAGAACTTTATTAATCCCAGGAGGGAAATTGTGTGTACAATACAAGACCGTTTATTGTCATTTGAACCTCAAATGAAGTTCAAACAAAATTTGGTTTCTGCAGTCATAAAACAAGAAGAAACAATTAACAAGACACACAACCAACATAGTTCACACAAACATCCATCGCAGTGAATGTCCTCACTGTGATGGAAGGCAAAGTCTTGTCTCTCCCCTGCTCTCCATTCTTCTCCCGATGTTAAAGCCCCCGGCGGGCGATGTCAAGTCCCGCGGCTGTTAAAACCGTGCGGGGCGATGTAAGGCCCCGCTCCGGGTCGTTTACAACCCTGCAATTTGGGCGGGAGAAGTTGCCGTTGCGGGAGCTCCGAAAAGCGGTCTCCCACCAGGGACCCGCGAGCTCCCGATGTCACCGTCCACCGGGCCTGCGGCTGGAGCCTCCGAAGCTCCGGTCGGGTCGCAGCCGCGCGTCACCACAGCTCTCCACGCTCCGAAGCCGGCCAGCTCCACGATGGTAAGTCCGCAGGCTCCGCGACTGGATCCCCCAGGTCGTTCCGGTTGGAGGCCGCTCCATGGTGCTAGGCCCCAACGACAATGGAGACCCGATGGGGAACAGGTTGGGTACCCCGTACAGGGAAGAGATTTAAAAGTTTTCCCCCCCCACCCCCGGCCCCCACATATACACAGTTAAAAACAATATATAAACCACAACAAACTATACAGTCAACGGGACAAAAATAAAAAAAAAGACAGACAGACTGCAGAGGCCACTGCCGCGAGGCGCCGCCATTTTACAACTGGGTATATATATCATACACACACACATATATATTTATATAGTTATATATTCATATATAAATTACATTGTTTTTTCTCGTTTATAACATTGTTTACAGAGTACTATGTTTACATATTCTGTCGTGCTGCTGCAAGTAAGGATTTCAGTGTTCTAATTGACGTGAAAGAATAAAACACTTTTGACTCTTGACTTACGTCGCTACTGTGTGGGATAGAACTAGTGTACGGGTGATCAGTGTGGACTCGGTGGGCCGAAGGGCCTTTTTCCACGCTGTATCTTTAAATTAAACTAAAAACACTAAAACCAGAGGGAGTCTAAAAAAGGGTCTCTATCCGAAACATCACCCAATTTCTTCGATCCAGAGATGCTGGCTGCTCCATGTAGTTTCCCCGCACAATTAAAGAATGGAATAATCTTCACCCTACCATAGTTGCCCAACCAGATGCAACTAAATTTAAGGTAGCTCTTTTTTCCCAAGAACCCTTTTTTTGCTTAAGTCCACCCTCCACCACCTCCAGTTTAAATTCCATTTGGAATATTTTTGGAGGACCAGGAAACCAAGAACCAAGAGTTACTCCAGCTCCAGGGAGTGATTCTGCGTTGCGTTTCAGCAGTCGTGGCGAGGTCAGATCTCCCACAATGCAAAGGGAGGGAGAAAGTGACCGGCGCCGACCAGTTGCCGTGGCAGTGCGCATGTGCAGGGCGGCCGATGATGTGCTGGCCATGGTTGTGCACATGTGCAAGGGGGAGATGTGCTGAATGATAGGTGTCCCGGGTGCTCTGAAAGCACCGCCTGTGCGCCTGCAGCGCAGCCAACAACCTAGGCCCGGGCCCGGTGCCGCGACAAAGTGCTGGGGCAGTGGCTGCGGGTCAGACGCCCGCCAAATATGAGGGAAATTCCATCCCTGTGCCAAGCTGGGCGAAATGACACGGCTTTTAGGTTGCCCGACGGGACTTTAGGTGGCCATTGGCAACTGGGCGACCGTTAATTTCGAGCCCTGATAATAATAATGGATGGGATTTATATATATAGCGCCTTTCTAATACTCAAGGCGCTTTACATCGCATTATTCATTCACTCCTCAGTCACACTCGGTGGTGGTAACAGGGTTACAGGGTTACAGGGTTTCCTTTATTGTCATTCAGACCGAAGTCTGAACGAAATTTCGTGCCTGCAGTCATACATACAATACAATAAAAAACAGCAATAAACACATATTAACATCCACCACAGCGAGTCCACCTAGCACCTCCTCACTGTGATGGAGGCAAAAGTCTTAGGGCTGCAGTCTCTTCCTTCCTCTTCTCCCTCTGCGCTGAGGCGATACCCCACCGGGCGATGTTAAAAACAGTCCCGCGGCTCAATCACCGCGGCCCGGGGTGGTCGAAGCTGCCGTCCACCAGTCCCGCCGACGCAGCCGCTGGCTCGCGGCCGAACCCCGGACTCAGGTCACCACCACCAGAACTGCCGTCCCAGCCACCGGGGCAGACTGACGGAAGCGTGGCTGCCAATCTGCGCCTACGGCCCCTCCGACCACCACCAATCACTCACACACATTCACACACAGGCAAAGGTGGGTGAAGTGTCTTGCCCAAGGACACAACGACAGTATGCACTCCAAGCGGGATTCGAACCGGCTACCTTCCGGTCGCCAGCCGAACACTTAGCCCATTGTGCCATCTGTCGTCCCTGATGTTACCCGTGCCACCGTTGTGAAAAAATGATGGCGATCTGAATTCTGGGAAGGGCTCAACTGCGCAGGCGCAACTGAGGACCTATTGGGTGCCCTTTGTGACACCAGTAAAGACGTGCAAGGGCACTCTCCCCCAACTGCGCATGCACGGGTGGGGGCGCTGTTTGAAGTTGATTTTTTTTAAACGTCAATAACTTTTAAAATATACCATCAATCTGCACAAAATTTGTTTCATTCACAGCATAGGACAATGGTGAATTAGGTGGGGGGAAATATGTGGCGCTATCGTGTACCGTTTTTGTGCAAATAGAGATGCAACGCAAACCTGCAAACAAACAAGATGAGAGTTTTAGTAATATACTAGACCAAGTGGGACCCGTTGGGTCCCGTCCTCTCAACGAGCAGTTGCGGGGGGACGGGCGGCCTGCAGCGTCACACACACACACACTAACCAACCCCACACACACACACACACACACACACACAAACCATCCCCCATACACACACACTAACCACCCCCATTGATATTATATTAATATTATTCATTCACTCCTTTTACCCCATCCCCCGCTCTATCCACTCACGCATAGCCCCCAACTCGCAGGCGCGGCTAGAGAGGGAGGGGGGTAGAGAGAGAGGGACGCAGAGGCACAGAGAGGGATGCAGAGGCAGTGGAGCTTGCTGCCTTTTGGAGCTGGGGTTTCCGGGTGTCCGCTGCCTTTTGGAGCTGGGGTTTCCGGTTTGCGGCATCCATTGAGCGGGCAGCCCTGCTGCAAGCAGGCAGCCCTGGGCGATGTGACTCGCAGCGCGTGAACACAACGTTCAGCCATTGTGAATTCATCACGTCATCAGCCAAAGTCAGCGGTTTCATTTTCTAAGTTATTTGAGATTTTTGATTAATAACTTGAGAAATAATGCATTCATTTTTCAGATGAGACAATTTCTGAATCCACGGGATAAAACTTGACAGGAATTATCGTTAAAGCAGAAGTGATCGCGCGCGCGCGCACACACACACACACACACACACACACTGGGATGTATTGATTGGCTCCATAAATTCCAGAATTTTCCTTGTGGGGGGTGATTGGCTCCGGGGAGCACCTGTCTCTGGGGTGAGCGCCGCGCCGCGACTCCCCGTGGGCCCGGCGTCACACACACACTCACCACACCCCACACACACACACACTAACCACACCCCTTGATATTATATTAATATTATTAATTGGCTCCTTTTACCCCATCCCCACCCTATCCACTGACGCATAGCCCCCACCTCGCAGGCGCGTCTAGAGAGGGAGGGAGGGGGATAGAGGGAGAGGGCAAAGACAGAGGGGCAGAGAGAGTGGGGCAGAGGGAGAGGGATGGGTTGGGGGAGAGGAGAAGAGGGGGGAGTATGGAAGGGGGAGGAGAGGGGGCAGAGACAGAGAGAGGGGCAGATAGTGGGCTCAGAGAAAGAGGGAGGGGGAGAGAGAGTGAGAGGGCGGCGCAGACACTGAACGGGCGGGGCTGACTGCGGGCGGACCTCGCGGGATCTCGGAAGCCCAACCAAATTACTGCGTGTTCAGCGGCTTCAATCCAGAGCCGGGGGGGGGGGGGCGGGCGGGCGGCTGGGCTGCGGACGGCCGGTCGAGTGCGAATCGACTGCAAGAGGGAGGCGACAACATGACTGCGAGTTCGGGGGGTGGGGGGGTTACGTAACTCGCAGCGTGTGGAAAACAGTGCCCAGCAGGATGCGCGTTGAAAACTGCAACAGTCCGCGAGGAGCAGAGCCATTGTGACATCATCAGCTCATTAACTTTAAAAAACATTTCAGATTTGTGAACAATTTTAATAAATAGCTCAAGAAATAATGAATCAAATTTTCAGATAAGGCGAGTTTTTAGATCATGGCGTAAATCTCTATAGGAATATGTAAAAATGTCACCGTTAGCGCGTTGTGTTTTCGAGGAGATGTGAATCACAGACAAACAGCACACAAATAAATACACACACACACACATAAATACTCATCCAAGATCAGAATTGTAATAGTTATAAGATAGATAAATATATATGGATGTTGTCATGTGTGGGAAACAGCTGAAACCGTCACGGTACTTCGGAAAGTTCCTGCTTTATTAACTTGTTTGATTGAACAAACTTTTACTTTTTGCTTCAAGGAAATCGGCCCTCACATTTTCCAGACATGCCCGTCTGCTAACTACTTTGATTGTAAGGCCATGTCAATTGGTGCTCGTTCACAGTCTGCTCGAACCTACCTAGAGAGAAACATGGAAGCATTCCAGGAGTGTAAGTGTGGGGGGAAAACAATAATTGTTATTTTCTTCTGAGGCGTTTGTGTTTTTATTCACCACTGTCCTTTCTTCTCCCTCACATACTAACCAGGTAACTTGAACGAATTGGTTAAACACGGTCTGCAAGCCTTGAGGGAAACACTCCCTGCTGATCAGAATCTTGCTACAAAGGTATTAATTTTATTTATTGCAACATGCTATAATAGAGTGCCTTGCAATTCCACATTAGTATACAAGGAGCTTTGATTTATGTTCCACTGAAAGCACTGGAGTGGAATGCCAAGGTCAAAATAAAACAATGAAAGCCTTGACTTTCATACACTTTTTTTCACTTTGAGCAACAGGCATGTGCAGAGCGCCAATTATTGTTTCTCTTTTGCCGTGGGGAAACAACACCTTGTAACGTGCTTTGTTTTGATCATCTGCAAAAACCTTTTCAAAGAAAGGAATGACTTTATCAGCAACGCCTTTTCTCCTGAGATGTTGCCTGTCAAAGTGTTCATGACAATATTAAATCTGTCCTTGATAGTAACATGGATTTCTTTCTGCAGTTTTTAGTTGAACATGATTGTTTTATATCAGTGACACAGCTAGCGTCCTGGTGCCATTGCATCAACCTGGAGCTCAATGCTCTTAAGACAGTGGAATTGATTGTAGATTTTTGGAGAGCTCCCCCTCCCCTCACTCACCATCAACAACACCACAGTCACATCTGTGGAGTCATTTACAGTGCCCTCCATCATTTATTTAATTGCCTCTGTACTCCATAATTTTAGATTTGTAATAGAAAAAAATCAAGTGGTTAAAGTGCACATTGTCAGATTTTAATAAAGGCAATTTTTATACATTTTGGTTTCACCATGTAGAAATTACAGCTGTGTTTATACATAGTCCCCCCATGTTTGGGACACAGTAATGTCATGTAAATGAAAGTAATCATGTTTAGTATTTTGTTGCATATCCTTTGCATGCAATGACTGCTTGAAGTTTGCGATTCATGGACATCACCAGTTGCTGGGCATCTTCTCTGCCAGGCCTGTATTGCAGCCATCTTTAGCTTATGCTCGTTTTGGGGGCTAGTCCCCTTCGGTTTATCTTCAGCATATAAAAGGCATGCTCAATTGGGTTCAGATCGGGTGATTGACTTGGCCACTCAAGAATTTACCATTTTTTAGCTTTGAAAAACTCCTTTGTTGCTTTAGCAGTATGTTTGGGATCATTAATGACGAATGACAAGGCAACACAGTGGTCACAATCCAACATCATCCCCGTCCCCAAATTTGGGAGCCTGAACAAGACTGACAACTATCTTGGCATCAGCCTGACGTGTCTTGGCCAAGGTCTAAAACCGCTTGATTCTCAACTGGATTAGGGCTGCTATCGACCCGAATCTATGTTACAATCAGAACGGTATCAGAGAGAAGAGGAACGCGGTCACACAGATCCTTGCCCTCCGAAGAATCATTGAGGATGTGAAGAATAACAACCTGCCGGCTGTCCTAACCTTCATAGACTTCCAGAAGGTGTTTGACTCAATTTATCAATGCAAAATGATGAGGATTTTGAAGGCTTACGGTATCCCTCCTCATCTCCTGAGTGCCATTGATGATATGCACTTGGGCACCACGGCCAAGATTGTTGAGGTCAAAGTGTTCGAGATCCTCGCGGGCGTCTGACAGGGAGACACGCTGGCACCCTTTCTCTTCGTCATTGTCCTTAATCATGTCATGAGGCAGGCACTCAAGGAACACGTGGACCTCGGCTTTACAATCACTCCGAGGCGTTTGAGAAGAATCGGGCCAGTCAACTTGTCAGACCTTGACTTCGCTGATGACATCGTCCTGCTGTCAGACCAGATTATGGAGGCACAGGAGCTGCTCGGCAGGGTGGAGACGGAGTGCGGGAAAGTGGGCCTCCACCTCAATACCAAGAAGACGGAGTACATGGCGTTCAACGCGGTGACCATGAGCCTCTCAAGACCAGTGGCGGTGCATCTCTCAAGAAAGTGGAGGACTTCAAGTACCTGGGAGCGAGGATGCAGAGCTCGGAGAATGACATCAAGGTCCGGAAGCTCACATGAAAAACCCTCAATAACATGGGGAAAATATGGACGTCTCGGATGTCTAAGGGTCTCAAACTGAGATTCTTCCATGCAACTGTAGAGACCATATTATTGTACGGGTGTGAGGCATGGACTCTCACTCGAGCACTGTCCAAGTCTCTCGATGGTACCTACATCCGAATGCTCAGAAAAGTCCAAAATGTCAGTTGGAGGGACCACATCACCGACGCCCAGCTCCATGGGGAGATTCCACCTCTGACCAAGAAGATCAGGTGGAGAAAGATGAGGCTCGCTGGTCACTGCCACCGCCCCCAGAAATGCCCACAAACAAGGTTGTGCTGTGAGAACCCGCCATGGAAGACGTGGCTGAAGACGTTGATGGAAGACGCATGTGTAGAGACGAAAGAGGAGTTTGCCAGCTGCATGGAAGGAAGTAAACAGAAGGCGGGTAACTATAGACCGGTTAGTCTAACATCGGTGGTGGGTAAAATGTTAGAGACAATTATTAAAGAAACACTAACGGGGCACTTGGATAAACATGACTTCATCAGACAGAACCAGCATGGTTTTGTGAAGGGGAAATCGTGTTTAACGAATCTGCTCGAATTCTTTGAGGAAGTAACAACCCGGGTGGATAAAGGGGAACCGGTGGATGTGGTATACTTGGACTTCCAAAAGGCTTTTGACAAGGTGCCACATAAGAGACTATTGCTAAAAATAAAAAATTATGGGATTGGGGGTAATATATTAGCATGGGTAGAGGATTGGCTAACAAATAGGAAGCAGAGAGTGGGGATAAATGGTTCATACTCGGGATGGCAACCGGTAACTAGCGGGGTTCCGCAAGGGTCGGTGCTGGGACCCCAGTTGTTCACAATTTATATAAATGATTTGGAGGAGGGAACCAAGTGTAATATATCAAAATTTGCGGACGATACGAAAATGGGAGGGAAAGTAGGGGATGAGGAGGATAGGAAGAGTCTGCAAAAGGATATAGATAAGCTAGGTGAGTGGGCAACAACTTGGCAGATGAAATTTAATACTAATAAATGTGAAGTCATTCACTTTGGGGAAAAAAATGATAGGGCAAGTTATTTTCTAAATGAGGAGGAGCTGCGTTGTAATGCAATGCAAAGGGATCTAGGGGTATTAGTACATGAATCACTAAAAGTCAGTATGCAGGTGCAGCAAGCAATCAGGAAGGCCAATGGAGTTTTGGCCTTTATTGCTAGGGGGATTGAGTATAAAAACACGGAGGTCTTGCTGCAGCTGTACACGGTATTAGTGAGACCACATTTGGAATACTGTGTACAGTTCTGGGGTCCATACTTAAGAAAGGATGTACTAGCCCTGGAGGCAGTGCAGCGAAGGTTTACAAGATTAATTCCTGCAATGAGGGGATTGACATATGAGGAAAGGTTAAGTAAGCTGGGACTCTACTCTCTGGAGTTTAGAAGAATGAGAGGCGATCTCATTGAAACGTATAAGATCGTGAGGGGCCTTGATCGGGTGGATGCACCGAGGATGTTCCCAATGATCGGGGGGGCTAGAACTAGGGGACATAGTTGCAGAGTGAGGGGGGGCTCTTTTAAAACTGAGATGAGGAAGAACTTCTTCACCCAGAGGGTGGTTAGTTTGTGGAATTCACTGCCCCAGGGAGCAGTGGAAGCAGAAACGTTAAATATATTTAAGTCAAAAATAGATGGTTTTTTAGCTGCCAAGGGGATAAGGGGCTACGGGGAGAGGGCAGGGATATGGACCTAGGTATGGTTAGTATAGTAAGACCTGAGTGATCTCCTGGACAAGTGTCGATCGCCTGGATTGGGGTCGGAGAGGAATTTCCCGGATTTTTTTCCCGAATTGGACCTGGGTTTTTATCCGTTTTTTTGCCTCCCCCAGGAGATCACGCGGTTCTTGGGGTGGAGAGGGGTGATAGCGGTATAAAGGGGAGGGTAGTGTCTTGTGTTCTGTGTCTTGTGTCTACTGTTTGTGGGTAAGTGTGTCTGTTTAGTGTTCAGCCATGAGTGAATGGCGGTGCGGGCTCGACGGACCTGGTGGTCTACTCTCGCACCTACTTTCTATGATTCTATGATTCTATGGAGGACAGAGATGTGTGGTGCGTCCGTCACCATGCCCGTCAGAAACCAGCACCACTGCGTCGCTAATGTTTTCAACTATTTAATAAATAATAATAAATGGGATCATTGTCTTGCTGTAGAATAAACCACCGGCCAATGAGTTTTGAGGCATTTGTTTGAATTTGAACAGATTGGTTGTGTCTATACACTTCAGAATTCATTATGTTACTACCAGCAGCAGTTGTATCATCAATGAAGATAAGTGACCCAGTACCTTCAGCAGCCATACATGCCCAGGCCATAACACCCCCCACCACCGTGTTTCACATATGAGGTGGTATGCTTTGGATCTTGGGCAGTTCCTTCTCTCCTCCATACTTTGCTCTTGCCATCACTCTGATATAAGTTCATCTTTGTCTCATCTGTCCACAAGACCTTTTTCCAGAACTGTGGTTGCTCTTTTAAGTACATCTTGGCAAACTGCAACCTGGCCATCCTGTTTTTGTGGCTAACCAGTGGTTTGCATCTTGCAGTATAGCTTTTCTATTTCTGTTCATGAAGACTTCTGCGGACAGTGGTCATTGACAAATCCACACCTGACTCATGAAGAGTGTTTCTCATCTGTCGGATAGGTGTTTGGGGATTTTTCTTTATTATAGAGAGAATTCTTGTCATCAGCTGTGGAGGTCTTCCTTGGCCTGCCAGTCCCTTTGCGATTAGTTAGCTCATCAGTGCTCTCTTTCTTCTTAATGATGTTCGATACAGTTGATTTTGGTAAGCCTTAGGTTTGGCTGATTTCTCTGACAGTTTTATTCTTGTTTCTCTGACTCATAATGGCTTTTTTGACTTTCATTGGCACAACTTTGGTGCTCATGTTGATTAACAGCAATAAAAGTTTCCAAAGGTGATGTAAAGACTGGAGGAAACACTAGGTGCTACAAGCTCTCTTATAACTGCATTAAGGAGGCATTTAAACACACCTGAGCAATACAAACACCTGTGAAGCCATGTGTCCCAAACATTATGGTGCCCTGAAATGGGGGGACTATGCATATTCGCAGCTGTAATTTCTACATGGTGAAACCAAAATACCCTTTAATACAATCTGACAATGTGCACTTTAACCACATGTGATTTTTTTTTTCTATTACAAATCTCAAATTGTGTAGTACAGAGGCAAATAAATAAATGATGGGATTTTGTCCCAAACATTATGGAGGGCACTGTAAGTTCCTTGGAACCATCATCTCCAGGGACCTTAAATGGGAGGTCACCATCGACTCCACAGTCAAAACGTCCCAACAGAGGATGTGCGGCAGCTGAGAAAACACAATCTGCCACAGGCAATGATGGTCCAGTTTTATACTGCCATCATAGAGTCTGTCCTCACCTTCTCCATCATGGTCTGATTTGTCTCAACCACCAAACACGACATCTGGAGCCTGCAGCGCATCGTTCGATCAGCAGAGAAAGTTGTTGGCTGCAACCCCCCCCCCCCCCCCAATGACGAACTGTACACTGCAAGGGCCAGGAAGCGAGCGGGTAAGTTCATCTCTGAGCCCTCTCACCCTGGCCACAAACTCTTTGAAGTACTTCCCTCTGGGAGGCGACTCCGGACTGTCAAAGCCGCCACAGCCAGACATAAAAACAGCTTTTTTTCCACGAGCAGTAACTCTACTCAACAGCCAAATGTCTGTAGCCTCCTTTTGCTCTGTATTTTCTTTTATTTTTCACGTTTGAATTACAATGTTTTATTTGTAATTGTCCACTATATATCGTGTTGTTATCCTTGGGAGCAAAGCACCAAGGCAAATTCCTAGTATGTAAACATACTTGGCTAATAAAATGTATTCAATTCATTTTATCACAAGTCCGCAACTAACTTTTTGCTCTAAAGCATGTAAAATATTTATAGGTGCTAATTTATTAACACTGAATTGAATTGTAAAACTCTGCAATTTTCATTTGGTGTTGGATTTTGCTCAATATGATTGTTAAAGTCGTGCTGCATTACCTAAATATTGAAAATGTATTTTCCTTCAGAATGTCTCTATTGGAATTGTGGGTAAAGACATTAATTTCACAATTTATGATGATGAAGACGTTGCACCATTTTTGGAAGGTTTAGAAGAAAGACCTCAGAGAAAGGTAAGCACAGAAAATGATGGCAATGATATACACTACGAACTAATTTATAACCATCCATTAAACTATTTTGCTTGGCAGTACTGCCATTGGTAGGACTGTCTTTGGTCAGTCAGTGCCAGATGACTGCACAAACCTGCCTCCTTCACAAACTTCAACACAGATTAGTTTTACACCTTTTGCAACTTCCCAACATTTTGAAATCAAAAGCTTTTCAATTTTATAATGATTTAAAAAGTTTGTTGGTTAGAGTTTTGCACAAACCAAATATATTGCATGGAATTTTGCTGGAGGTTTTTTTAGCTAATATAACACTGCATATGATTTTAGACTTTAGGAGAGATTTTTAGGCTTTAGGAGAGTCCCCCTCCCCTCACCACACTCACCGTCAGTCACATATGTGGAGTCTTTTATGTTCCTGGGAACCATCATCTCCAAGGACCTTAAATGGGGGGCTACCATCGACTCCGCAGTCAAAATGGCACAACAGAGGATGTACTTCCTGCGGCAGCTGAGGAAACACAATCTGCCGCAGGCAATGATGGTCCAATTGTATACGGCCATCATAGAGTCTGTCCTCACCTTCTCCATCATGGTCTGGTTTGGCTCAGCCACCAAGCATGACATCCGGAGGCTGCAGCGAATCGTCTGATCAGCTGAGAAGGTTATTGGCTGCAACCTTCCCTCGATTGATGAACTGTACACTGCAAGGGCCACGAAGCGAGCAGGTAAGATTATCTCTGACCCCTCTCACCCTGGCCACACTCTTTAAATCGCTTCCCTCTGGAAGGCGACTCCGGACTGTCTAAGCTGCCACAGCCAGACATAAAAACAGTTTTTTACCACGAGTAGTAGCTCTACTCAATAACCAAAAATCTGTAGCCTCTTTTTGCTACATGTTTAATCAATAATGTTTTATTATTAATGATTAATGTTTTATGAGTCTTTCCTAACTGTCACTGTATGTCATGTTGTCACTTGAGGGCGGAGCACCAAGGCAAATTCCTTGTATGTGAATACTTGGCCAATAAACTTATTCATTCATTCATATCATCACAGAACATGTGTTAGTTTCAGGACTATTTTGTGTTCAATTATATGGCCTACAGAATATTCTTGAAATGGATAAGAATTCTTGGTCCTTTCATTGAAGCCAGCCTTCAGACATCAACAGTGTGTCACATATTGTCGCCTCAAACATATTTGAACTTTCCATAAATGATGAACTCCAGGTCTATGTTATGTTGATGTGTAACTTTTTATTCCAAAGTGATCATTTTCACTCTTAATATTTAGTTGTGAATTTGATCATTACTGACATGAACTATGCAAGGTGTAAATGTTTTTAAAATATTTAATTTTGCAGTCTGACTTTAAATGTTATTTTCTACTGATCAAATGTATAATTTCACGTTTGCAACTTGAAGTGCAGACTTTTTAATTTTACTAATATTTTTTAAATGTTTTATAGGTAGCTTCATCTGAAGATGCCCCTTCTACTGAAAAAGCAGAAGAACCAATGGAACATTAATTTACTGATCTATATTGGTCTCTGTAATTATATTTGCAGCACCGAAAAGGCATTGCTTTTGAGAAACATATTTCAATAAAATGGAGATAAGCAATACTGTAATTGTTTTTTTTCCTATGAAGATTTTGTTACCTATCAATGTAAACCATCTGTAAAACCAATAAACTCACAAATTATCAAAAGTTGCAAGTTGATTATTTGGGACAGTATCTGATGTTTGATTGCACAATTAATGCCATTGAGGTTGCCTTTCATTTATTTCCAAGACCTCAAGTATGCTTGAGAGTTGAGCAGTTCTAATAGCAAGAATGCTTAATGATAATTCAGTTGAACAATGCACTTTTTTGAGTTAGCTGATTTCAAGTAGGATAGGAATAATGTTGGCAGAATTGACTCTTGTGTTGCAAGGTCATGTCAGAATGCATTGCTGTTTAATCCTTGACAATCAGTCGTTGTGCCAAGATGAAAGTTGTATCTTTGGACAATACCACGTTTGGTCTACTGTTGAACAACACTGAACACATTATTATCTGTGCCATTGTTCTGACCAACTTTGTTCTGGAGCTAACAAAATCAAATTTATGACCACCTCTATTTTGCCCCACAGCACCTCTGTATTGCCTCCAACTCTTTAAACCTGAAGTAGCTTATTATAATCACTTTCTATGGAATTGCTTCATACTCCAGCAACTGTCTTTAATGGAATTTTCCATACCTCAATTTTGTTACTTTCAGTGATGAGTTAAAAGTGATCATCTCTCATTGTGGATTGCACCCTGAGTAATCTGAGGAAATACATTCTTGCCATAGAGGGAGTACAGAGAAGGTTCACCAGACTGATTCCTGGGATGTCAGGACTTTCATATGAAGAAAGACTGGATAGACTTGGCTTGTGCTCGCTAGAATTTAGAAGATTGAGGGGGGATCTTATTGAAACTTACAAAATTCTTAAGGGGTTGGACAGGCTAGATGCAGGAAGATTGTTCCTGATGTTGTGGAAGTCCAGAACAAGGGGTCACAGTTTAAGGATAAGGGGGAAATCTTTTAGGACCGAGATGAGAAAAACATGTTTCACACAGAGAGTGGCGAATCTCTGGAATTCTCTGCCATAGAAGGTAGTTGAGGCCAGTTCATTGGCTATATTTAAGAGGGAGTTAGATGTGGCCCTTGTGGCTAAAGGTATCAGGGGGTATGGAGAGAAGGCAGGTACAGGATACTGAGTTGGATGATCAGCCATGATCATATTGAATGGCGGTGCAGGCTCGAAGGGCCGAATGGCCTACTCCTGCACCTATTTTCTATGTTTCTAAACCCTACTACAGGTGCACAACCTTTTATCCGAAAGCCTTGGGACCAGACACTTTTCGTAATTCAGAATTTGTCGGTCTTCGGAATGGAAATTTTTTAGCGTAGATTTTAATGGCTGGCTCAGTGGTAGAGTGCTCGGCTCATATCCGCAAGGTCGCGAGTTTGCGCCTTGATCCTGGCAGTTACTCGATCGCGAGTTTGAGTCTTCAATGTCGTTTTTTCTTGCAGAATAAATGTTTGTATGAAATACAGTGTAGGAGAAGTGTACTGACTGTGTGGGCAGAACTTTGGAAGTGATTGCCCACCAGTCTAAAAAGCCGCTGTGTCTCCCTGTCCCTGGGATAGCAGGGGGCGATCAAACAGCACAATACCCCCCTCCCCCTCCAACTCCAGAGGAATCCGCTCCCCGATGGGCCGCTACCAAAGATCATAGAGGAGCTCCTCTATGATCTTTGGCCGCTACAGCGACCAGTGGCAGTTCGCCCACAGCCCGAGCTGCGCCCCCTCATCCGCCACCCCAAGAACAAGACGTACCTTGCACACCATCAGCTTCTGCCCCTACGTGTTCCTCTGGAGTTGGAGCGGGGCTGGGCTGGAGTTGCTGCTGGCTGTGGGTCTCTGGGATCTCCGTGCTTGCAGTGGGCCTGGGGGTCGGTGGGCGGCGGTGGGAGCTGTGGACCTACGGACCTACCTCCGTGGAGCTAGCCAGCTTCGGAGCGTGGAGAGTTGCGGGGGCGAGCTGCTGCGACCCGACTCCGGTGGATGGTGACACCGGGAGCTCGCGGGTCTCCGGTGGGAGACTGCTTTGCGGGGCACCGGCAGCGGCGACTTCTCCCGCCCGAATTACGGGGTTGAGAGCAAACATCATAGAGGTTGAGAGTGACCTGGAGGGGGGCCTTACAACGCCCGGCGCGGCTGTAAATTGCCGCGGACTTGCTAGCGCCCGCCGGGGGCTCCAACATCAAGACCGGGGCAGGGCCCTACATCTCCCGGCGTGGCTTTGAGTGGCCGCTCCCCGATGGGCCCCTACGACGCCCCGAGCTGCGCCCCGTCATCCGTAACCCAGGTTCCTCTGTAGTCGGAGTGGGGCTGGGCTGGGCTGCTGTTGGCTGTGGGTCTCTGGGATCTCCGTGCTTGCGGTGGGCCTGGTGGTCGGTGTCCAATTGGTCCTGACACGGTCCTGCTGCAATCGCCGACGTGAAGACAGTGCAAAGCCCCCGCGCTGGTGCAATGGGCGGGGAGCTGGAGAGGGGAGGGAAGGGGTCACACACATGGCCGGGAAGCAGAGGGGTATAGGTGGGGTGATACTGAAGCGAGCGACAATCTGCTGCTGCCTGCCCCGCTGAGTTAAAAAGTTCCCACGCAAGACTCACGAAACACTGTATATCGTGAGTCTACCGTGGGAACTTTTTAATTCAGCGGGCAGGCAGCAGCATATTGTCAATTATTAACCCTCCCGCGCAATATACCCTCATCTTCTCTTTTATGAATGGGGATTTAGTTCCCCTTTCTTCGAGGACCGACCGGAGGTTCCGCTGTCACCTCTGCGGGCCGCCCTCGGTGAATGTTTTCAAGGACCTTTCTTCAAGGACCGAAAAAATGGCCGCTATTCGGAGGTTTTCGTTATTTGGATCTTCGGATAAAAGGTTGTGTACCTGTATCTGTAAAAGCACATTTAAAATCTCTGTTGAATGTCCTTTTAGCATTTCCCGTTTGCTTGTCTGAGATAGCTTCCATCATTGTTACCATCCTAGTGCTTGGGACCAACATGTGTTTTAAGCACTCCAAGTGGACGAGCTAAGACTGGAATGTTGTATGCAATGTAGAATCAAATATCAATGTACAGCAAGAATCTATAAGATTAATAATGATTGAGTGGTAATCTACAACTGAAAATACACTTGCTGTCAAAACAAATCTATCTATGGCGTTCACTCCAACAGGGTTGAATGGTGCCATCTGCTTCATGGCCTGGTGCTGTGTTAGCCATTCGTCATGATGCCATTTCACTCATAAGTAAGCTAGGCTGATGAGCAGTCCTCTCCTAGCAAGAAAGAAAGAACACAATACAGAACAGAATTCAACATAAAACATAAACATCCATCGCAACGGAAACAGCACCTCCCGCTGTGGTGGAAGGCACAAAAGTTCAGTCAATCTTCACCTCTGTTCATCCGTGATCCCTCCGCAGTCGCAGCTACGGATGACCCGATGTACAGGCCCTCTCTCCGGGGTGATGGAAACTGACGTCAGGATGGATCGGAACACTTCCGTGCTTGATGATGCCAAGACCACAGGCCCCGCGGTCGAAGCTCCAACACTGGCGAACCCCGGCAAAGGATCGCAGCTCCACGATGTTAAAGCCCACGCTGCGCCCGCTGCTGAAGCCCTGGGCCGGTCTCCAGTCAGAAAGGCCGCACCAATCCAGTTGTTAGGCCGCGTGAAGGGCGAAAATGCGACATGGAGAAAGGCCGCATCTCCTTCGAGGTAAGTGACTGGGAACGGTTTCCCCAATTCCCCCCCAGCACCCCCCCCACGCAAGACACGCCGGGAGACATACATTCAGACACGCTGAAAATAAGAAAAAGTCCAAAGAAACACACGAGCTGCTGGCGAGGCTGCTGCGCGTGGCGCCATCTTGGGGGAATTCACCATCAAAACAAATAGGTACATGTATATCTATAAAGTTGGGCTATGTTCCATGTTTCCCTGGTAGTGTTACTGAGTGGTAATGAGATATGCTCTTACATTATAAAAATAATAATTTGTGCCTATTTCTCCCCCTTCCACCTGCATTCCGTCCTCTAGCTTCACAATTCACTCTTCAATCCTTTTGTCTCACACCTGAATTTTCATCTTTGTGTAACCATCTGCACACAACCCCCTCACCTACATCTACTAATCACTCGCTAGCCTTTGTCCTGCTCCTCGCTACCATTTTTTTCCTGTCCTTCCACCACAATCAGTCTGAGGAAAGGTCGCAACCAGACATGGTCACCTATACATGTTCTCCAGAGATGCTGCCTGACCTGCTGAATTACTCCAGCACTTTGTATCTTTTTCTATAAACCCGCAACTGCAGTTCCTTGTTTCTATTTGTGCAATTAAAGTTGGGTGTATGAGCTTTTGTGTAAATAAGTTCTGAATCTCCATGTCATCCATGATGTGTGACCTAATTTGTGATGTGATCAGTTCGAATGAGCTGAAGACCGTTCCCAACCTCTGCCTCCTCTCCATGGCTGCCAGAGATGCTGCCTGATTGAGTTAGTGCTTCACTACCTCTGACAATCTTTGCTGGTGCCTTGCAGTGATGACCCTTACCATGATTAGAAGCAAATCATTATGTAAAACCCGTGCTCCTGAGAAAGATCTAAATGAATATTATTGAGTTGTTCATTATTGATTAAATGTAGATAATAAATAATTAATAGCATAGGTTTTGAAAGTGGAAACCTTTGTGACCTCACAAATAAATTATTTCCTACAACACAAAGGCCAGCCAGAGTGAAGATGATCGGGTAATCTATTAATCGCTTGAAGCCCGACTGATATGTGATGAAAATTGATTAAATGTACATCATTTATATTTAAGTATCGCCATTTCATTGCTGGATGAATATTCTGCTTCAATTTGGAATTGTTTCTGTTGTTGCTTTTTGTCCTCAAGGGCCTGTCCCACTTAGGCGACTACAGGCGACTAGGCTGTCGCCACATGGTCGCCGGGGTGTCGCCTGTATGGTCGTGAGTCTCCTCAGTCACCCAAAGAGTCGTAGTGTCGTTCTGGTCGCCGCTGGATTTTCAACATGTTCAAACATTTTCAGCGACAGTGGGCTGACGCCAATGAGCGTAGCTTGACTTCTCCTGATGTAGGTGCTGCCGTAGGTTGTAACCAGGTGATGTAGGTTGTAACCAGGTGCTGACCGGTGAATTCCATTGGCGACTACCTACGTCAATCTACGCCAACCGGCGACAGGTACCGGTGACTGAATTGTCTTAAATTGTCGACAGGGTCGTAGGTGTGGTCGTAGGTGGACATCCGAATGGGTCGCCAGTTGTCGGTAGCTTGCCGTAGCTTGACGTCGACTCGGTGGTAGGTTGTTGTAGACATTGTCGTAGACATTGTCATGGGGGGTCCAGTCGCTGTTTTTTTGGCGACCTGCTACGACTATGACATTCACCGGCAGTCACCGACAACATCGCCTAAGTGGGACAGGCCCATTAGTGTCCTTAGTTTTCTGAAGAAATAAACTTTGTGAAACAAAATACTATTAATCAATGGTACTTTATTGTCACGTGTACCTAGGTACAGTGAAATGTCATTTTTGCATACAGTTCAGTAAAAAGCTTACTATCCATAGGCACAATCATACTGCAGCATAATTCTGTAAGAATATTAGATTACACTGAGGCAGTCAACAAGAGTCACCACATTTCCAGTGCCATCTTGCATCCTACAAGTTCAAATGTTGAGTATTAACTTGGCTTCTGACCTGCTCCATTGTCCAATAAATGCTGTCTTGTAATTCCAATGGTCAGACTGTTTGGTGGCGATGTCTTTTGATACGGAGGACGTGATCCCACCTGTTACATTTAAGGAATGCATTGTGTGTATTGTGTATACTTTCATATGGAAGGAAATTATTTGGAATATTTCCCGAAGGATCTGAGCTTCCTGATATCGGCATTGCCTCCTTTTCAAAAGCTGCATAATTGACTGAATAACCATAGGTGAACAAAGGTGCAAAATAAACAAAAGGTCTTTGTTTCCATTGTTCTCAAGATGAGTCAATAGCCCATTAAGAAAAGCACGCAAAAGAGTGACCAATCATTCAGCATGAAATCACATTTTGGAAACTAATGGGTTCTATTTAAAACCATTCCCAAGCTGAACGAAGCAATGCATGTCCCACTGGTTTAAAACAAAACACCCCATGCTTGTCTGGGAAGGTGCAGAGTCAAATTTGATTGAAATGTGAGATACGTTACAATGAAAACAGAAACAGCAAATAGATTATCGGAGAGATCTCTTCAAAAGTAGGTGACAGGTAATTTAGGTGGCAATTGCTAAATCAGAAGACCATGAAGCACTCACAAAATGGCGGCCATGAATCAAATTGATCCTTGGATTATGGCCAATTATCTTGAATCAGTTTATACTTGAGATGATTCCATGTATGCTTCATGGTCTCTAAAGGTTTTAAACAGAACCTTTGGAAAGAAATAGAAAAGTGCAAATAAAACTGAATTTGTTGGCACCTGGTGGTTGTATGGGGCTAGAATTGAAACTTAATTTTGATATTTAACGTAGAACTTTATAGATTTACAGTGCGTCAGCTGTTTACTTAAACTGCGTCATACTGCAAATTAGTAACTCTTAAATTAGTCGGTTCTAACTTTAAGTAGGGAGTAAAGAAATTAGCACATAATAGACATAAATTAGATTGTCTCTGCTCATGCACAAAGGTCATGGTGCTTTCGAAACTGTGAAGATGAGAATTTGTTCTGCATGGGTGTCCATGCAGAGACTGAAGGAGGTGCTAAAACATTCCTGTTAGTAGCAGGACATTTTAATATTTTCTCCTTTTTCAATCTTTAATGCACATGCATGCTTTAAAACAGTGTATAGTGAAATGTAAATGTTTTGCATTTATACATTTAAATATGTTTGTGTAATTAAGGCTGGCAGAGTAATTGAACGAAAATACAATTAGTCACTTGAAGAGGACGCTGACAAAGTCTAGACAGTTTGCTCCAGATCTCGAAAGTGCTGAATGCCAACAAATCTTTTGTTTTTAAATCATTTTTTGGCCACAGACCAGTTCTGGCAAGACCAACATATATTGCCCATCCCTCAAGGCCCTAGGTGAAACACTGTCATAGACTACCACCATTCTGCAACATAAGGTACACCTGTGTTGTTGAGTCAGTAGTTCGAGACCCAGGAGCAATGAATGGCCAGCAATTGGAAGAGGGAACTAGGAGCAACACTGGCAAGTTTGCGGATGACACAAAGCTGGGTGGCAGTGTGAACTGTGAAGAGGATGTTAGGAGGTTGCAGGGTGACCTGGACAGGTTGAGTGGGCAGATGCGTGCCCAACATTGGGAACATTTTTCCTGCATCTAGCTTGTCCAGTGCTTTTATAATTTTATATGTTTCTTTAAGATTGCCCCTCATCCTTCTAAACTCCAGTGAATACAAGCCTAGTGTAGCGCGTGTCTTAAAGAAACATATAAAATTATAAAAGCACTGGACAAGCTAGATGCAGGAAAAATGTTCCCAATGTTGGGCGAGTCCAGAACCAGGGGCCACAGTCTTAGAATAAAGGGGAGGTCATTTAAGACTGAGGTGAGAAAAAACTTTTTCACCCAGAGAGTTGTGAATTTATGGAATTCCCTGCCACAGAGGGTAGTGGAGGCCAAGTCACTGGATGGATTTAAGAGAGAGTTAGATAGAGCTCTAGGGGCTAGTGGAGTCAAGGGATATGGGGAGAAGGCAGGCACGGGTTATTGATAGGGGACGATCAGCCATGATCACAATGAATGGCGGTGCTGGCTCGAAGGGCCGAATGGCCTCCTCCTGCACCTATTTTCTATGTATACCACCATGCGAAGCTACTCTCTCATTGTTCAGCTGCATGTTCACTCATTTCTCTACCTGGGTCTGCCTGGAGGTAAATGCTGTCTCAACTCTGTTGACAATTAACAACACATATTCTGAAGAAGGGTCCCGACTGGAAACCTCACCCGTCCATGACCTCCAGAGATGTTGCCTGACCCAGTTGAGTTACTGCAACACTTTTTTTAAACTAGCATCTACAGTTCCTTGTGTTGTTCCTGTGACACAGTGTGTCCCTTGATGGACTTCACAGGCTCAGTGCGAGCAGAGGATTTTATCACTCTGACCTATTTTTCCACAATCGTGCCACCTCTCTGAAGAAAACCTGTAGGAAACTTGTTGGGGGTTTGCACCACGATGATAAATGGCTTATCGGTGTCATGCAGCAGCCTTCCACAGACTGTGTTTACTGAAGAGGTGGGGAAGCATGCACGTTGTCTGTCTTCTGGTGCTGTGCAGACACTGTAAGCACCACTTCTGATCGGGTCAAGATTCTGCACTCGTTCCTTGTTATTCTTCAAAATAACCTGCAAATTCAATTTAAAACGTCACCTATACCTTTTCTCCAGAAATGCTGCCTGATCAGCTGAGTTACTCCAGCTTTTTGTGTCTATCTTCATTTTAAACCACCATCTTTAGTTCCTTCCTGCACATAAAATTACAGGCTGACTTTAGTCAAATCCTTTAGTGACTACTTCAGAGACCAAAGATGATCATATCTTGGAGGTTATCATCTATGAGGACTATATTGCAGGTTGCAGGCATTTGCTAGACAGTTCAATGTAATTTTGTGGTCAGAGGCACTTCCCTCCACCTTTGGTGGCTGACAATGAAATGCAAAATGATCTGCAGTAAGAGTTAGTTTGGGCTTGAATGTTCAGTAAGAGATCTGTGTCAGACAAATCACCAATTTCTTTGCTGCAACCAAACCTTTGAGAATGTTAAAATCTGTAAGACCTAAATAATGAGGAAAACAAAGTATTTTTCCCCTTCTGCAATATAATTGCTACAGACCATCATCCATTGTTGTGATGGATACAACCAACAAATTTCCTGTGGTTTTTATTAAGAAAGTGCTTATCGTGGAAAAATAGGTCACGTACAGGGGACATGCAAAAAGCGCATACAAACACTGCTCGTGAAGAAAACAAATACAACACTCAACCAGAGGGTTTCAAACAGTCTACATAAAGGAGTGGAGATAAAATATACCTCCAGGTGGACCACACAACAAGTCCATCTATCTCCTACCACCTGCCAATCCCATCCCCACCTCTTTCCAGCTTTCTCCACCATCTCAACCAGTCTGGTCCCAACCTAAAGCTATCCATGTTCCTATCCATGTTCTCACTATATATTGCCTGACCCAGTAAGCTACTCCAGCATTTTGTGTTTTATGCATGAATACTGCTTCTGCAGTTACTTGTGTCTCCAAGAAAATCAGTCAGCTTGCAGCTGGATATTGACATCTCTGTGTTACGTGGCAGTACACCAGCAGAAGAAAGCTTATGATGTCTCCTTGCACCTATCACATATTTGCCTCTTGTTAAGTACAGGAGTCTGAGTTCCTGTGTTGTGAGAGATTCAAGTTCTGCTGAATTGCTTTGCTAAACTGTACCTTCATGCCGTGGAGATAATTCCATCTTGGTTCTGGCTGCAGCAAGCATTAATAACAATTCACAAAAGCAATGAATGTCCTGAGCTGTGCCCCCTTCTTTGGTGCTGTGGTGGCATTCATGTGATGGACGTTTTTGACGGCACTGGGCCTCTACTCACTGGAGTTTAGAAGGATGAGGGAGGGCGTCATTGAAACTTCCCGAATAGCGAAAGGCTTGGATAGCGTGGATGTGGAGAGGATGTTTCCACTATTGGACCAGAGGGCATAGCATCAGAATAAAAGGATGTTCCTTCAGGTAGAAAATGAGGAGGAATTACTTTAGTCAGAGGGTGGTGAATCTGTTGGATTCGTTGCCACAGATGGCTGTGGAGGCCAAGTGAATGAATATTTTTAAGGTAGAGATAGATTCTTGATTAGTATGGGTTATGGGGCGAAGACAGGAGAATGGTGTTGAGAGGGAGAGATAGATCAGCAATGATTGAATGGTGGAGTAGACTCGATGGGCCAAGTGGCCTAATTCTGCTCCTATCACTTAGGAACTTGTGAACTGTGCTTCCATTCTCTAGCCTGCAGAGTGTTGACAGCACCAGTAAACCATGGAGCAGAGTTTGCACGGATTAGAGCACGTCATGTATTTCATAGATGGCATCCTAGTTTCAGCACTACTCGTAAGAGAGCAACTGACACCCACATCAGGATTTGTCAGCAGGGTGAATTTTTGACCATCTAGATACTCATGAAATTCTTGACCCCCAAGATGATGCTGATTCCTTCTTTGTAGATTTCAACATCGTTGTACTCATTCAAAGTGAGTGATCTGGAAGCTGATCCTTCTTCCCAAAGGTAGACACAAAATGCTGGAGTAACTCAGCCGGTGAGACAGCATCTCTGGAGAGAATCGATGGGCGACTTTTCAGGTTGAGACCCTTCTTCAAATTAATGTCAGGGGGGTGGGGGGGACAAAGATAGAATGTAGTCAGAGACAGTATGGCTAGTGGGAGAACTGGGAAGGAGGAGGGGATGGAGAGAGAAAGCGAAGGTTATTTGAAGTTAGAGAAGTCAATGTTCATACCGCTGGGGTGTAAACTACCCAAGCGAAATATGGTGCTGTTCCTCTAATTTGCGCTGGGCCTCACTCTGACAAAGGAGGAGGCACAGGACAGAAAGGTCAGATTGGGAATGGGAGGGGGAGTTAAAGTGCTGGGCCATCGGGAAATCAGTTTTGTTAAGACGGACTGTGCGGAGGTGTTCAGTAAAACGATTGTCAAGCCTGCACTTGGTCTCGCCGATGTACAGAAGTTGACACCTGGAAAAGAAGATACGGTAGATGAGGTTGGACGAGGTGCAAGTGACTCTCTGCCTCACCTGGAAAGACTGTCGGGGTCCTTGGATGGAGTCGAGGGGGAGGTAAAGGGTCAGGTGTTGCATCTCCTTACGGTTGCAAGGGAAAGTACCTAGGGAGGGGGTGGTTTGGGTGGGAAGGGACGAGTTGACCAGGGAGTTTCGGAGGGAACGGTCTCTGCGGAAAGCAGAAAGGGGTGGAGAAGAGAAGATGTAGTGGGATCCCGTTGGAGGTGGCGAAAATGTTGGAGGATTATATGTTGTATGCAATGGCTGATGGGGTGGAAGGTGAGGACAAGGTGGACTCTGTCCTTGTTACGAATGGGGGGAAGGGGGAGTAAGAGCGGAGCTGCGGGATATCGAGGAGACCCTGGTGAGAGCCTCATCTATAATGGCAGAGTGGAATCTTCATTTCCTAAAGAATGAGGACATCTCCGATGCCCTGGTATGGAACACCTCATGCTGGAGACAGATGCAGCATAGACGGAGGAATTGGAAGTAGGGGATAGAGTCTTTACAGGAAGCAGGGTGTGAAGAAGTGCAGTCAAGATAGCTATGGGAGTCAGTAGGTTTGTAGTAGATGTCGGTCAATAGTCTGTTTCCTGTGATGGAGACGGTGAGATCTAGGAACGGTAGGCAGATGTCAAAGATGGTCCAAATGAATTTGAGTGCAGGATGGAAATTAGTGGCAAAGTTGATGAGGTCAGTGAGTTCTGCATGGGTGCAGGAGGTAGCACCAATGCGGTTGTTAATGTAGCGGAGGTAGAGTTCAGGGATAGGGCCAGTGTACGCCTGGAACAGGGATTGTTTGACGCACCCAACAAAGAGGCAGCATAGCTATGCCCATCGAACTTCCTCCTTGGATTTGGAGGAAGTGGGAGGAGTTGAAGGAGTAGTTGGCGGAGGAGAGTATTGGTCGACGGAAATTGGCTGGCTCCATGGTCGTGTCGAAGGAGAAGTTGTTGAGGGTAAGGATCAGCTCTGCTAGGCGGAGGAGAGTGTTGGCAGACGTGATGAAAGAGAAATTGTTGAGGGTACTTCCCAAAAGCTCCCTCACTTATTATTTGCATATACTTCATATGATATCTGAATGAATACCTGTGGAGTTATTTGTAAAACATCAGTCTTGCATTTAATGTGTAGGAAGGAACTGCAGATGCTGGTTTACACCGAAGAAAGACAGAATGCTGCCGTAACTCAGCGGGACAGGCAGCATCTTTGGGTAGAAGGAATGGGTGACGTTTCAGGTCGAAACCCTTCTTCAGATTGAGAGTCATGGGTGAGGGAGACACGGAGATAAGGAAGGGTAAGGTGGAAAATGAGACGTTAAAAGAAATGCAGATCAAGGAAAAATACAGAATTGATCATTGTTAGCTGGGAGAAGTTGACAACAAAGCAATCAGAAATAAAATGTAATCAGGGACAATCAGACAGTTTGGAGAATTAGGAAGGGGGAGGGATGGAGAGAGAGGGAATGCAAGGGTTGCTTGAAGTTAGAGAAGTCAATATTCATACCACTGGGGTGTAAGCTGCCCAAGCGATTGGAAGTATGATGTTGTAGGAATTACAGAGACATGGCTGCAAGAGGGCCAGGGCTGGGAACTGAATATGCAAGGGTATACCTCCTATCGAAAAGACACAGGTGGGCAGAGGGGGTGGGGTAACTCTGTTGGTGAGGAATGAAATTCAGCCCCTTTCAAGGGGTGACATTGAAACTGGAGATGTGGAGTCAGTATGGATAGAACTAAGGAATTGTAAGGGTAAAAAGACCCTAATGGGACTTATCTACAGGCCCCCAAACAGTAGCCTGGATATCGGGTGCAAGTTGAATCAGGAGTTAAAATTGGCATGTCGTATAGGTAATGCTACAGTTGTCATGGGAGATTTCAACATGCAGGTAGACTGGGAAAGTCTGGTTGGTACTGGAACCCAAGAATGGGAGTTTGTGGAGTGCCTCCGTGATGGGTTCTTCGAGCGGCTTGTATTGGAGCCTACCAGGGAGAAGGCAATTCTGGATTTAGTGTTGTGTAATGAACCGGATTTCATAAGGTAACTCGAGGTAAAGGAGCCATCAGGAGGTAGTGACTATAATATGGTAAGTTTTAATCTACAATTTGAGAGGGAGAAGTAAATCGGAGGTATCAATGTAACAGTGGAACAAAGGGTACAATGGAGCCTTGAGGGAGGAGCTGGCCAAAGTTGACTGGAAAGATACCCTCGCAGGGATGACAGTGGAACAACAATGGCAGGTATTTTTGGGGAATAATACAGAAGGTGCAGGATCAGTTCATTCCAAAGAGGAAGAAAGATTCCAAGGGGAGTAAGGGACGTCAGGGACAGTATAAAAATTAAAGCGAAGAAGTACAACGTAGCAAAGATGAGCGGGAAGCAAGAGGATTGGGTAATGTTTAAAGAGCAACAGAAGATAACTAAAAAGGCAATACGTGGAGTAAAGATGAGGTATGAAGATAAGCTAGCCAAGAATATAAAGGAGGATAGTAAAAGCTTCTTGAACTATGTGAAGAGGAAAAAAATTAGTTAAGACCAAAGTTGGACCCTTGAAGACTGAAAAAGGTAAATTTATTATGGGGAACAACGAAATGGCAGATGAGTTGAACAGGTACTTTGGATCCATCTTCACTAAGGAAGACACAAACAATCTTCCTGATGTACCAGTGGCCAGAGGATCTGGGGTGGCGGAGGAATTGAAGAAAATCCACATTAGGCAGGAAATGGTGTTGGGTAGACTGATGGGACTGAAGGCTAATAAATCCCCAGGGCCTGATGGTCTGCATCCCAGGGTACTTAAGGAAGTGGCTCTAGAAATCGTGGACGCATTGGTGTTCATTTTCCAAAGTTCTATAAATTTAGGATCTGTTCCTGTGGATTGTTGGGTAGCTAATGCTATCCCACCTTTTAAGAAAGGCAGGAGAGAGAAAACAGGGAATTATAGGCCAGTTAGCCTGACATCGGTGGTGGGGAAGATGCTGGATGACTCATAAAAGATGAAATAGCGGCACAGTAACAGGATCGGTCCAAGTCAGCATGGATTTACGAAGGGGAAATCATGCTTGACTGATCTGGAATTTTTTTAAGATGTAACTAGGAAAATGGACAAGGGGTGCCAGTGGATGTGGTGTACCTGGACTTTCAGAAAGCATTTGATAAGGCCCAACAAAGGAGATTAGTGGGCAAAATTAGGGCACATGGTATTGGGGGTAGAGTGCTGAAGAAGGGTTTCGGCCCGAAACGTCGCCTATTTCCTTCGCTCCATAGATGCTGCTGCACCCGCTGAGTTTCCCCAGCAATTTTGTGTACCTTGGATAGAAAATTGGTTGGCAGACAGGAAACAAAGAGTAGGGATTAACGGGTCCCTTTCAGAATGGTAGGCAGTGACTAGTGGGGTACCGCACGGCTCGGTGCTGGGACCGCAGTTATTTACAATATACATCAATAATTTAGATGAAGGGATTCAAAGTAACATTAGCAAATATGCAGTGTTGAATTTCAGTCAATGAAAGTAAGCATGCAGGTACAGCAGGCAGTGAAGAAATCGAATGGCATGTTGGCCTTCATAACAAGAGGGGTTGAGTATAGGAGCAAAGAGGTCCTTCTGCAGTTGTATAGGGCCCTAGTGAGACCACTCTGGAGTATTGTGTGCAGTTTTGGTCCCCTAATTTGAGGAAGGACATTCTAGCTATTGAGGGAGTGCAGCGTAGATTCACAAGGTTAATTCTCGGGATGGCGGGACAGTCATATACTGAGAGAATGGAGCGGCTGGGCTTGTATACTCTGGAATTTAAAAGGATGAGAGGGATCTTATTGAAACATATAAGATTATTAAGGGTTTGGACAAGCTAGAGGCAGGAAACATGTTTCCGATGTTCGGGGAGTCCAGAATCAAAGGCCACAGTTTAAGAATAAGGGGTGAGGCATTTAGAACGGAGATGAGGAAACACTTTTTCTCACAGTGGGTAGGCAAAAATGCTGGAGAAACTCAGCGGGTGAAGCAGCATCTATGGAGCGAAGTAAATCGACAACAAAACGGACATAAAGGTCAGTGTGAGAATGGGAGGGGTATTAAAGTGTTTAGCGACTGGATGATAAGGTAGGTTTAGGCGGATTGAGCAGAGGTGTTCAGCGAAATGATCGCCGAGCCTCTGCTTGTCTTGCCGATATATAGGAGTTCTCACCTGGAACCGCAGATGAGGTTGGAGGGGGTGCAGGTGAACCTCTGCCTCACCTGAAAAGTCTGTTGGGGTCCTTGGAGTCGAGGGAGGAGGTACTTAGCTTACTTTGCTGGTTTCACTGCAGCCTGATTTTTCATACATTATTTCCAAATGCTATCTGTAGTGATTAAGAGCAAATAATAAGGTGTCTAGAATTGTGCCACTATTCTGTCCTTGGGAAAGGGAGATGAACTGGGCTTTCTGACAGCCAAGGCCCTGTGGATTTCTGATTGACCATCAAGTGCAAGAGATCTTTGATCTGCACATTACAATGGGAAAATAGAGTGTTGACCTCTTTCTATCACAAGTTCCAACAAGGTGAGCAGTTTGCTTCTGGAGTTAGACAGAGATAAGTTTGGTCCTGCTTGTGGGACAACAGGAGAACTGGGTTTAGATGTATGTGATCTCCCAGCCTCACCAGTATCTGTTACTCCCAAATGAAGATACCCTTATGGCAAAGAAATGTGCCTGAGAGATTTGGGCTTTACATTGGCATATCTGTTTGTTTTGTTAGTTAGGAACTAGTTCTATAAGTGTACAGTATTGTAAGGCCAGGAGTTGGTACATATTATGTTCTGTATTGATGTTGTGACAGTGCGCTCTCACTTGGAGGACATGCTGATCCCTTTAACTGGTTGACTGGCCAGGAGAGGCCACTCCCCAGCATCAATGGTCACAGTTGAGTCCAATTAGCTGCTATTGCTTGTCCACTTGAACCTTGTCAGCCATATGCCCTGTAAAACCCAGGCTTTCGAACCAGAGAAGGAAACTGCAAGAAGGGAGAGGATGAGAGAGAGAGGAAGCAGAAGAACAAAGAAGGCAGAAAGAAGCGAGCGAGGAAAGGAGATCAAGTGGTTTGCTTCCCTCCTAGTTGTGTTTCCTCTTGCAGGTACGAGGAAGACTGAGCCTCTGGGACAAGCCTGAGACTGTGGTCAAGAATGGGCTGCTGGTTAGAAGCCCATGACAGCCAGTGCCTCTACCTGAGGCTAGCTCTGAGTGGCCAGAGACAAGCCTGAGATGCTTGAACCTCTTCCTGCCCACAATTGTGCCCAGGTACACAGAGGCTAAGAATGGCTGCCAGAGACTGTCAGTCGCCTCTCCAAGCCTGAGGCTGAGGTGCCAGGAACAAACCTGTACTGTCAGCCACTCCTTTTGAGGCAAGCCTGAGATTGCCATGCCTCCTCCTTAGAAGACCAGGACTAAGCTACTGGGACAAGCCTGATATTGCCAATGTCAGTTCCTTCCTACTCATTGTATATGAGCTCTGGTGAGGGACCTCAGTTTAGTTTAGAGATACAGCGCCGAAACAGGCCCTTCGGCCGTTCCTCACATACTAACACCATCCTACAACCACTAGGGACAATATTTATATTTCCCAAGTCAATTAACCTACAAATCTGTACGTCTTTGGAGTGTGGGAGGAAACCGAAGATCTCGGAGAAAACCCACGCAGGTCACGGGGGAACGTTCAAACTCTGTACAATCAGCACCCATAGTCAGGATCGAACCCGGGACTCCGGCGCTGTGAGGCAGCAACTCTACCGCTGTGCCACCGTGACCATTGTAAATAGAATAAACCATGTGAGTTCACCCCATGAGTGTCGATGTGGTCACAGGCGGACCATGGTGTCCATCACTGATGCCACAATATACAACTGTATATTCTCTCTGGCTCTTCACACTGTCCTGACTCACCTGGACAGACAGGGCACGTACGTGAGGATGCTCTTCATTGACTATAGCTCTGCATTCAATTCAATTCAATTCAACTTTAATGTCATTGCACAAATACTGAGTATGGGTACAACGAAATGCAGTTTTGCCTCAGTCCGTAGTAGTGCAATATAGAAATTAAAAAAAAAAAAAAAAAGAGGATACAGAATAATAAAAAATACAGAATAATTAAACAATGGGGACGGAGGGACCGGAGGAATCTATCGGCGGGACTCCGAGTTCAGCAATGCGACGGTATGATTGTAGAAGCTGTTCCTCATCCTACTGGTACGAGACCTGAGGCTCCTGTACCGCCTCCCTGATGGGAGGAGGGCAAACAGTCCATGGTTGGGGTGGGAGGGGTCTTTAATGATCTTCCCAGCCCGTTTCAGACACCGTTTTCGGTGGAGGGCATCCATGGCAGGGAGCGGGGCACCGATGATGTGCTGCGCGGTTTTCACCACCCGTTGTAGTGCCTTCCTGTCCGCAACAGTGCAGCTGCTGTACCATACCGTGAAGCAGGCGGTCAGGATGCTCTCGATGTTACACCGGTAGAAGTTGGTCAGGATCTGGGGGGACAGGTGGGCTTTCTTGAGCCTCCTCAGGAAGTAAAGGCGCTGCTGTGCCTTTTTGATCAGCTTGGAGGTGTTGAGGGACCAGGACAAATCCTCCGAGATGTGTACCCCGAGGAATTTGTAGCTGGAGACGCGCTCCACCTCAGTCCCGTTTATGTGGATGGGGGTATGTCTGCCCCCTCTGACCTTCCTGAAGTCGACAATAAGTTCCTTCGTCTTCTTGGAGTTGAGGACGAGGTTATTATTGGCACACCAGGTTGTCAGGTGCTGGACCTCCTCTCTGTAGGCTGACTCATCGTTGTCACTGATCAGTCCTACCACCGTGGTGTCGTCAGCAAACTTAATGATGGCGTTGGATCCATACTTAGGGATGCAGTCGTGGGTGAAGAGGGAGTAGAGGAGAGGGCTGAGCACACAGCCCTGTGGCACGCCGGTGTTCAGTGTTATAGTGGTGGAGGTGAGGTTGTTGACCCTAACAGACTGTGGTCTGTTGGTGAGGAAATCCAGTGTCCGATTCAATATGGTCATCCCCACCAAGCTTGCCACCAAACTCTACCAGCTAGGCCTCAGCTCGCCGATATGCGATTGGATCCTGAACTTTCTGACGGAGCGACCGCAGGCAGTGAGACTGGGCCCGCACCTGTCCTCCACTATCACCCTGAGCACCGGCACACCACAGGGCTGTGTACTAAGGCCCATGCTCTACTCCCTCTTCACTCACGACTGTGTTCCTGCATTCGACACCAACACCATCGTGAAGTTTGCAGACGACACAACAGTGATTGGGCTGATCACCAACGGTGATGAAACAAAATACAGAGCGGAGGTGCAGAACCTGGCGGACTGGTGCACACGTAACAACTTGTCACTAAACACCTCCAAGACCAAGGAGCTGATTATTGACTTCAGGAGGTCACATAACGGAGAATACGCCCCAATCTCCATTTACGGGGAAAGTGTGGAGAGAGTGTCCAGCTTTAAATTTCTGGGCACTCATATTTCAGAGAACCTCACATGGTCCACCAACACCGCTGCGCTGGTCAAGAAGACTATTCTTCCTGAGGACATTAAAAAAGACTGGTCTGCCCCAACAGCTGCTGACAACCTTCTACCGCTGCACCACAGAGAGCATACTAACATATGGCATCTCTGTGTGGTATCTCAGCTGCACGGAGGCGGAGAGGAGAGCTCTTCAGCGCGTCGTCCACAGAGCGCAGAGGATTATTACGACACAGCTACCAGCCTTGGAGGGCATCTACCACACACGGTGCCTCAGGAAGGCCGTCAGCATCCATAAAGACTCCTCACACCCTTGTAACGGACTGTTCGAACTACTTCCCTCCGGCAGACGTTACAAGGCCTTCTATGCCCCAACCTCCAGACTCAGAAACAGTTTTATTCCCAGAGCTATAGCGGCTCTGAACTGGCCCTGCTGAGTGCCCCCCATCCCCCCCCTGGACTGTCTCCCTCGGATGGTCACGTCACACAGCTTATTTATCTATTTTACTTCTCTTTTACATCGGTTGGAAGCTGCATACTAAATCTCTGATGTGCAATGACAATAAAAGATATTATTATTATTATTATTGTAAACTCTATACTCTTGTGCATTGATTTAATCTAAGGAAATGGAGCTTTCTCGTCTATACTCCACTCATTTTGAAGAAGGGTCCCAACATGAAACCTCGTCCGTCCATTCCCTCCACAGATGGTGCCTTACCTGCTGGATTTCTCCAATTGTAAACTCTTTTGTTCATGGAAATCTAATTGAAGGATATGGAGTGTGATATATTGAGCTGGCTTTGCAGCAAGTAACCAGCAGAGGGGGTTGGGAGGTGACACAGAGATGACTGTGTCACCACATCTGGAGTATTGTGTGCAGTTTTGGTCCACTAATTTGAGGAAGGACATTCTTGCTATTGAGGGTGGGTTTACTAGGTTAATTCCCGGGATGGCGGGACTATCATATGCTGAGAGAATGGAGCAGCTGGAGCAAGTGAAATGAATTTGCCAGCAGCGGTACAATGAAAAAGAACACACAAAAACACAATAAAAATTCAACACAAACATCCACCACAGCATTCATCACTGTGGTGGAAGGCACAAAAATTGGCCAGTCCTCCTCCATTTCCCTCCGTGGTCGGGACCTCAACCCTCCACAGCCGCTGCTGCGGGCGTCCAGATGAGTAGACAAGGTAAAAAGTCCAGGTAAGTCCAGAATCGGCTCTTCCCTACCGGAGACCACGGCTTCAAGTCGGTGTAGCCCGCAGGCCGGCGGTCAAAGATTCGAAATTCACGCCGTGCCGCAGCCACAAGCACCGCAGACGGTAGGTCGAAGCTCCCCTCCAGGGATCCCCGGCGAGGGACCCCGCTCCTGATGGTAAGTCGCCGCCGCGCCCACGGTAGAAGTTGGCCGCGGGCCGGCGGTTGGAGCTTCTTCTTTTCCAGGGTCCCCAACGAGGGATCCCAGGCTGTGGACGCCGCGCCAGTTGGAGCTCTGCAGACCGCGTCTTCAGGCTGCCGCGGGCCAGTGAACGGAGCTCTCCCCTCCGACAGGCCCCGGTAAGGGCTCGCCCGCTCCGCGACGAGAGTCCACGCTGCGCCCGCCGCTGAAACCCCGGGCGCGTCTCCGAGAAAGGCCGCCCGATCCTCGATGTTAGGCCACGGGGGAGGGATTTAGAACGGAGACGTGGAAACACTTTTTCTCACAGAGAGTGGTGAGTGTGGAATTCTCTGCCTCAGAGGGCAGTGGAGGCAGGTTCTCTGGATGCTTTCAAGAGAGAGCTGGATAGGGCTCTTAAAAATAGCGGAGTCAGAGGATATGGGGAGAAGGCAGGAACAGGGTACTGATTGGGGATGATCAGCCATGATCACATTGAATGGCGGTGCTGGCTCGAAGGGCCGAATGGCCTACTCCTGCACCTATTATCTATTGTCTATTGTTATTATATTTACAACAAAGGTGATTATGTTTACTGTAATCTTCAAGTAGTTTTTATTTGGAGCCATTAATTTGGAAGAGAAAGTTGCACAACATAGAATGACAATATAGGAATAACAGTGATTATATTCCAGTGACCTGAACATCTAGAAAACCACCACATATTCGTCAATCTTTTTCTTTCATTAAAATTTGTCATCCTTGCAAATCTACTCTCTTCAGCAGTGGCCAGTAATGTAAGGTCCGAGTATGAACAAGGGACTGCAGATGCTGATTTACCAAACAATGACATGGTGCTGGAGTAACTGAGTGGGTCAGGCAGCATCCCTGGAGAACATGGATACTGTAGTTCTCAATGTTATTCTGCATCCCAATCTTTGTGTGTGTGCATACGCTCTTGCCTCGTCCTTAAGCACACTATCTCACATTTCACCAATGAATTTGGTATCTATATTACTGAAAGTCTGATCTTGACCACTTCCTGTTGTTCTGTATGTTGATTTTAGAAAAAAACGCTGCCACTTACGGCTGTGATTTTTGGCCATCTTACTCAGTGTCCCCCTATGCTGCGCAAGACAAGAGGATTTTTCCCATCGATGAAAAATAAAAGAGTTATTAGTGTTTAAAAAATGTTAAGATTCTCTCTCCTTCCGGAGGGAATATAAAATCCGGAAGTGTTGAGTGCCTCAGTCAGTCTCTGCAAGATGGGGAAGCGATAGGATCGCGTCTCTCAGTCTGAGCTGTGAATAACACTGAACACGTGTCTACAAAACTGCGAGTGGTTTTACTGACCTGTCAGTGCCCTTAATGTGGTTTGAAAATATAGTTTGGAAATGCTAAAGCTGTGTTGCCTTATGTTTCGAAATGCTCAAGCTGTGTTGCCTTTGGTTTGGAAATGCTAAAGATGCGTTGCCTTTGGTTTGGAAATGCTAAAGCTGTGTTGTCTTGCCTAATTAAAGTTGCCTTGCCTAATTAAAGTTGATTTTAGGAAAAAACGTTACCACTTACGGCTGTGATTTTTGGCCATTTTACTCAGTCCCCCTCCGTTCATCAGATGCCGAGGATTTTTCCCATCGATGAAAATTAAAAGAGTTATCAGTGTTTGAAAAATGTTGAGATTCTCTCTCCAGTCAATCATGCCATGAAGGCCACGCCCCTTCTGGTGGGAGGGGGAAGAACTATAAAACCAAGAAGTGTGGGCGTGGCTCAGTCTCTGCAAGATGGAGGAGGGAGAGGTCACGACTCACTGTCTTTAGTGGCCTTGCACCCTGCTTGAAATGGTATGAAACTGCACTTGAATTTGGTGGCCTAGCACCCTGCTTGAAATGGAATTTCAAGGAATAGCCATGAGTCAACTGCCAGCCCACCAGCCATGAGTGAGTGAGCTGCCAGCACAACAGGCTTGAGTGACTGAGCCGCCAGCCCAAGAATTCATTCGGCCCACAATGTCCATACTAGCCCTCTGGAAACCAGTCCCTTCAGCCCACAACACCCATAATAGCGCTCTAGAAAGGCCCACCCCCCACTGGCCACCTTTGCAATTGGTGGAGAGGTGGAATATTGCAATTGGTGGAGAGGTGGAATATTGCGTTGGGGGACCAGCCCTCCCGTGTGATGCTGGGACCCAACAGGTCCTACTTAGTCTAGTATAGACTAGCCAGGTTGCTTCAAAACAGGAGGGAAACAAATGGGCACAATGGCAGAATTGGCAGTTTGGGGTCAAGGAAAGAACGTTCACGTCGCGGCCATGTTTCCACCAATCTTTCCACCACCACGCACAAGAAGCGACAAGACAGACGCCATTGTATACAGATGCCAAGATGTGTGTTCAGCTCTGGCTGAACAACTTCTAATCTTGTGTGTGGACTCAATAAAAAGAAGGTGAAGGAGTCAAGTCAAGTCAATATTATTTCCATAGCACATTTAAAATCAACGCTCGATGACCAAAGTGCGTTACATTAGTGCAGGTACTAACATGCTACATACAGTGGTACATAGATCAACAATACATACATAAATACATACATACAGCACTTCCTCAGAGGATCTGAAGAAAGGCTTGAGAGTGGAAATAAGTTTTAAGTCTGGACTTAAAAGAGTTGATGGAGGGGGCAGTTCTGATGGGAAGAGGGATGCTGTTCCATAGTCTTGGTGCTGCAACCGTAAAAGCGCGGCCGCCCCTGAGCTTAAGCCTAGACCGCGGGATGGTCAGCAACCCCAAGTCGACCGATCTGAGGGACCTGGAGGTGGTGTGGTGGGTAAGCAGACTTTTGGTGCAGGTGGGGTCAAGCCCGTTAAGGGGTTGTAAACATAAAGAAGGAGCTTGAAATTTATTCGGAACCGCACAGGGAGCCAGTGGAGAGAGGCCAGAATCGGGGTGATGTGGTCCCTTTTTCGGGTGCCCGTCAGGAGTCTTGCTGCGGCGTTTTGGACCAATTGCAGGCGGGACAGGGATGATTGGCCGATGCCAGTGTGAAGGGAGTTGCCAAGTTGAAACCAACTTGGGCAGTGAGTAGCAAATGAGAAATGGTTCAACAGAAAGAAACTGTGAACAATGGGGGAAAAGAAAATTAGTTTGAAAGCCAAAGAAAGCACGTTAGAAATGAGACTATAAATGAGTGCGATGGCTTATTATATGCTAACTGCAAAGAGCAGGGAATAAGGTGATTGAGTCCATTGACTGGCATTAATGTGATATTATAGCTCTTGTAGATACTGAGCTTAATGAGGGTATGGCTGACAGGTTAACACAACTGTCAGTGTCTTTAGACAGAATAATGGAGGAATATAAAAACGGAGACAGCACAGAGGCGAGGCAGGTGGTACCTGCTTCCTCAGCTCCAGAGACCTGGATTTGATCCTGACCTCTGATACTGTTTACAGCTATTTTACATGATTTCCATGTGACCACATGGCTTTCCCCAAATGTTGTCTACTGCTCTGGTCACTGTATTACAGACAAGGAGTGGCACAGAGGTGCAGCAGTAGAGTTACTGCCTTACAAGCACCAGAGACCTGACGACAGGTGCTGTCGGTACAGAGTTTGCACGTTCTCCCTGTGACTGCGTGTGTTTCCTCCAGTTTGCTCCCACTTTCTAAAGACGTGCAGGTTTGGACGTTTGCACAGACCTCTTTCATTTAGAATTTTGTGTAATTTATCTATAGTGCATGTATAATTTGTAGTTTGTGTATTTGTCTGAGTTTATGTGCCTGTGATGCTGCTGCAAGGAAGCTTTTTCATTCTACCTGTACCTCACTGTATCTTATTAATGCAATGAATTTGAACTTGAGATATACAAAGGTGTTACCAGGACAATACTGCAACCACAACATTATTTGAATTTCCATTGGTGCAAAAGATATGTTTTTAATTGCTTGCTTTATATCCAGTTCAGGTTAAGGCTAGAGGTGTTGGAAGGAACTTCAGATGCTGGTTTAAACCGTAGATAGACACAATGCTGGAGTAACTCAGCGGGACAGGCAGCATCTCTGGAGAGAAAGAACAGGTGACGGTTTGGGTCGAGACCCTTCGACTGAAGATACTGCCTGCCTCCAGCATTTTGTGTCTGAGGGCAGAGTGATGATTTAAATGATTTAATGGTTATGAAAGGATTTTAATAAAGTAAAACAGCATTAAATCCTGTTAACTGAACTGTGAAACATTAAAGAGAGGGTATATTTTGAACTAAAATACAAGTTATTAAAAATAGCTAGGCAGAAAACAGTTACAAAGTAAATTCTCTGCTACCCATGGTAGAACCAAGACCTTTATTTTGTTTACTAATGGATTCATTAAGTCACTTTAAATGGACTTTCAATATGTGTGGGAAGCGATCAGGAGATGCAATTAGTTCATGCGAGGTGGGAAACATGGGCAGAAACACTCTAAATAGAAACATAGAAACATAGAAAATAGGTGCAGGAGTAGGCCATTCGGCCCTTCGAGCCTGCACCGCCATTCAATATGATCATGGCTGATCATCCAACAGTATCCTGTACCTGCCTTCTCTCCATACCCCCTGATCCCTTTAGCCACAAGGGCCACATCTAACTCCCTCTTAAATATAGCCAATGAACTGGCCTCAACTACCTACTGTGGCAGAGAATTCCAGAGATTCACCACTCTCTGTGTGAAAAATGTTTTCCTCATCTCGGTCCTAAAGGATTTCCCCCTTATCCTTAAACTGTGACCTTGTTCTGGACTTCCCCAACATCGGGAACAATCTTCCTGCATCTAGCCTGTCCAACCCCTTAAGAATTTTGTAAGTTTCTATAAGATCCCCCCTCAATCTTCTAAATTCTAGCGAGTACAAACCGAGTCTATCCAGTCTTTCTTCATATGAAAGTCCTGACATCCCAGGAATCAGTCTGGTGAACCTTCTCTGTACTCCCTCTATGGCAAGAATGTCTTTCCTCAGATTAGGAGACCAAAACTGTACGCAATACTCCAGGTGTGGTCTCACCAAGACCCTGTACAACTGCAGTAGAACCTCCCTGCTCCTATACTCAAATCCTTTTGCTATGAATGCTAACATACCATTCGCCTTCTTCACTGCCTGCTGCACCTGCATGCCTACTTTTAATGACTGGTGTACCATGACACCCAGGTCTCGTTGCATCTCCCCCTTTCCTAATCGGCCACCATTCAGATAATAATCTACTTTCCTGTTTTTGCCACCAAAGTGGATCACCTCACATTTATCCACATTATACTGCATCTGCCATGCATTTGCCCACTCACCCAGCCTATCCAAGTCACCTTGCAGCCTCCTAGCATCCTCCTCACAGCTAACACTGCCCCCCAGCTTCGTGTCATCCGCAAACTTGGAGATGTTGCATTCAATTCCCTCGTCCAAATCATTAATATATATCGTAAATAGCTGGGGTCCCAGAACTGAGCCTTGCGGTACCCCACTAGTCACTGCCTGCCATTGTGAAAAGGACCCGTTTACTCCTACTCTTTGCTTCCTGTCTGCCAGCCAGTTCTTTATCCACATCAATACTGAACCCCCAATACCATGTGCTTTAAGTTTGTATACTAATCTCTTATGTGGGACCTTGTCGAAAGCCTTCTGAAAGTCCAGATATAACACATCCACTGGTTCTCCCTTATCCACTCTACTAGTTACATCCTCGAAAAATTCTATAAGATTCGTCAGACATGATTTGCCTTTCATAAATCCATGCTGACTTTTTCCAATGATTTCACCACTTTCCATATGTGCTGCTATCCCATCTTTAATAACTGATTCTAGCATTTTCCCCACTACCGACGTTAGACTAACTGGTCTGTAATTCCCCGTTTTCTCTCTCCCTCCCTTTTTAAAAAGTGGGGTTACATTAGCTACCCTCCACTTGGTTAAGGCTCTCTGCAAACTGTAGCAGCTTTGGTTGCTGGAAGCTGACATTACCAGGTGGGGAGAGATATTATTAGGAGACAAATGCTACACACGGTTAGATATACATATTAATATGAAGGGAATGGATAGGTATGGATCATGTGCAGCATATTCGGTAAAGACATTGTGGGCTAAAGGACCTGTTCCTGTGCTGTTCTATGTTCTAAAGATTAGTCTATCTTCGTATCATAATCTTGGTATAATATTCAGTATAGATATTATGGACTTAAGGGCCTGTTGTGTGGTACTGTTAGTACAAGTGAAGGGTGTGTGAACCTACAATATACAATACAATACAAATTTATTCGTCACATGCACCAACTAAGGTACAGTGAAGTGAATTTGCCAGCAGCGATACAATTGGAAAAAAAAGAACACACAATACACAATAGAATTAAACATAACCATCCACCACAGCATTCTTCACTGTGGTGGAAGGCAACAAAGTTCAGTCAGTCCTCCTCCTTTGTTCATCCGTGGTCGGGGCCATGAACCCTCCGTAGTCGCTGTTACGGCCGGCCGGATGTACAGGCCTCCTAGTCGGGATGATCGAAACTCCGACGTCGGGATGGTCGAACACACTCTGCGGCTTGGAGTTCCCGAATCCACCACTTTCCTTCAGGATGTTATAGGCCGCAGGTCAGCGTTCAAAGCTCTTCTCCGGCGATCCCCGGCAAGGGATCCCAGGTAAGTCCCAGATGGTAAGTCCACGCCACGCCTGCAGCTAGAAGTTCCGCAGACCACAGCCCCATGATGCCAAAGTCACCAGGCCAGCGATCGGAGCACTCCTCTGTGGCGACCCCCGGCAAGGGTTCGCCCCCCCTCCACGATGGAAAAGTCCGCTGCTGAAGCTCTGGGCCCGACTCCGGGAAAGGCCGCTCCAATCCAAGCTGACAGGCCACGAGAGGGGAGGCGGAGAAGCGACATGGAAAAAGTCGCCTCTCTGTCGAGGAAGTGACTGAAAAACGGTTTCCCCATTTTCTCCCCCACCACCCCCCACATAAGACATACCGAGAGACACTAAAACAAACATTTGGACATAATAATTTTTTTTAAAGAAGTCAAAATAATGAACACGCTGTTGGCAGGGCAGCCGACTCGTAGCGCCCCCAACCGAACACAGAACCTAGCGAGTGAAGGATGGTGAATCTGTGGAATTCTTTGCCACAGAAGGCTGTGGAGGCCGTCAGTGGATATTTGTAAGGCAGAGATAGATAGAATCTTGATTAGTACAGGTGTCAGAGGTTATGGGGAGAAGGCAAGAGAATGGGGTTAGCAGGGAGGGATAGATTAGCCATGAATGAATGGCGTAGACTTGATGGGCCGAAAAGCCTAATTCTGCTCCTATCACATGATCTTATGAACACAGAACAGAATATAAGTTCATAGAATCTATGTTCTGAAATTAAAGCCCTCATGTTTAGGGATCCTGATTGGCATAGCTTAAATATTTCGAAAAATAAGTGAAGCAAGATGCAATGTGATGAGGGACAACAGATGTGGGTTATATACCATACAAGTATACAGATTTATACGTCATATTTCTCTTGGGCAGCTTACACCCCAGCGATATGAATATCGATTTCTCTAAATTAAAATAACCTTTGCTTTCCCTCGCTCCTGTCCATCCCCCACCCAAGTTCTCTGACTAGTTTCACTGTCCTCCTGATTAAATGTTACTGATTATGTCTTGTTGTCAACTTCCCCTCTGTTTTACATTTACAATTCTAAATTTTTCATGATAATGGTCCCTTTTGATCCGATGTTTTCACATCTTACCCTTCCATATCACTAGTTTCCCTCTCCCCTGATGTTCAGTCTGAAGAAGGGTCTCGACCCGAAACGTCATCCATTCCTTGTCTCCAGAGATGCTGCCTGTCCTGCTGAGTTACTCCAGCATTGTGTCTCATATAGTCTATACATTGTATGTCTGGTGCAGACTGTACAGTGTGTGTCTAGACCAGTGCTTCTGAAACTATTTCAGTATCATTCACCCTTGAGTCTTTATCACAAAATTTCATTCACCCTCGATTACATTTTCTTATGGTTTTTTTGTAATTTTCGTCTTATTCTCCCTTGTGTATAATTTTATATATAATTTATTTTGTCACATGAGCAAAAAACATAAATTAACTCATTTCTTTTATTCAACTTTTTGAACATCCTAAAAATATGTAAAGAAAACTAGGAGTGAAAACAAAAGTTTAATTACCACTGGAGTTGGAAAATCATTCTATTAGAATGATTTTAAAAAAACATTCCAACGTCTTAACTCTGGGCTTCAGCCACATCCTACCCTTTCAGGCTTTGATTACTGCAGTTTTTTTCTTGGAAAACGAGCTAAAAAACCCATGGAATATGTAATTTAATATATGTATCCAACTAATATAACTTTCTATAACTCTCCCCGACGAAAGCTCACAATACCACCAAATATCAACTAGCCATATTTGGTATACTTCTCTCCAGAAGCTGACTCTTCCAAATCCTGATATATTTTAAAAGTTGTGCATGTGTACTGACATGTATATGTCACGCGCACGTTCAAAACATCATCACAACATTGTCTGTTGCTCGGTTCTGAATATCTGGCGCCCACCCATCCTCCCAACTAGGAGTAACGAAAAAATTAAGAACAGAAAAATTATTTGAATTTTTCTAGTTTACAAAAGTAAAGTTAGTAAACAACTGTCGTAGAATTAGATTCTTAGAAACAATGTTTTCTTATTGTGTATGTTTATCACAAATAAATGACAAGCAGTATACTTTATCATCAATGACTAGGATGTTCCTGTACTCGTGTGACAAACTTCTCAAACAGAGGTTCAATTTTCTTCTCCAAAGCAACCCGCATTAGCGAATCAACATACTGAAGTGAATTACGTTTTTTGGATCTCGGTTCTACCACGGATTTTGTAGCAATAACTAATATACCGAATATGCTGACCTAAATGTTTGACCCATGTGCTGTTCCCGCGCTACCCTGGCTGTGTCTGCAGCAGTGGTGGTGGAACCAAGTCACGTCATGTCAAGTCACATTTATTTATACAGCACATTTAAAAAACAACTCTCGTTGGTCAAAGTGCTTTACATTTGTTATAAGAATAGTATAAACAAACAAACTACATACATATATACATATAGCCCTCACTCAGTGGACGTCAGGAAAGGCTTGGGAGTATAGATAAGTTTTTAGTCTTGACTTAAAGGAGTCGATGGAGGGGGCAGTTCTGATGGGAAAGGGGATGCTGTTCCACAGTCTAGGAGCTGCAACCGCAAAGGCGCGGTCGCCCCTAATCTTATGCCAAGACCGTGGGATATTCAGCAGCCCCAGGGAAACCAGGGTTACCAAATCAAACTCACAAAATATTGAAGTCACTAGAATAGGGAGATTGCACGGCAGTCGAGGTCACGACCCATGACCCGTACTGTTGCTACGCAACGCCTTCTGGAGTACACGAGTTGAACGTCAGGTAAGCACTTACTATGGCTGCCAGTACAGACAGACTTCTTCTGTCCCAGCATCCGGACTCCACGCTGACTGGTTCCACACTCGCGGACCCCGAGCCGTCTATCCCCGTGGCCGTGGCGGGGGGTGAGTGGGGCCGCTTACACCTTCGGCTGCTTACACCTTGGTGCTCGGGTTCAGAGCAAAGATACTGGAGCATTTGGTTCAGAGTCATCCTCCACAATTATTTACAGCACAAAAATTGACCAGTTCGGCGTTTTTTAACAGGTAAAAAAGTACGCGTTTCGTGTGTTAACAGTGTATGCCGTAGGCTGCCATGTCCTCCAGAAGGATTGAGCTGCTCCGTGCGTCACGCCCTTTGACCCGATAACCTTACGTGCAACCCCCCCTATAGAAAATACAGAATATCACTCCAAGAAAATGGCACAATCGAACTTTAGATTGCCTAAAAACGGGGCTCAAATCTCCACAATATATGTTGCTTGATGCAAATAAGTGCTGCTAGATTGAAGTACAGTAAATATAAATAGAATTCTAGTTCTAGAAAAGTAGCTAAATTGGCAACACAAAGTAAAGTTACTGTTCAACAGTTGCCTCTGGCGATCCTCCAGTGTTGCCATTTGTAAATGTATGATCCCACTAGCTCATCAGGTCTTCCCTAAAAGGTTATATTACAGTAAATTTGGGAAATATCCGGCTACTTTGAAATTAGACAAGGTAAGGTCGGGACGACTAAACCGTCTCCCCCACCTGGTTTGCCAGGTGAGGAGGGGGCTGTGGACCCCCAGCAGGACTAAAAACAAGACCTGTCAAAGGGCAGATGAGCTTCTAGCGAGCTAACGGCCACCCACACTTCAGTAGAAGTTGCGGTCACTGTCGTACACGGCATTGTAAGGCACCATGCCCGTTGATGTTTTCAACGATGAAGATGATGATGGTTGAAATTAGAAAATCATAAAGAGAAAAAAACATATTGTAGTGGTGCCTGCTGGTGCACGCAGGTATCGAACCCGGCGTTCGGAAGTCGAGGTCACGTGATTAGGGAGGGGCTGCTGTTTTCGCGCGGTTTCGCTTTCGCGCCACGGTTGTGTAGCTGACCACCGTTGTGGTCAGATGTGTTTGTGAGGACCTGTAAACCAAAGAGTTATTTCTGCAATAAATAAGTTCACAAAAACTTGGTTGCCGTTCTTAGATCCGCCAAATTGGTGACCCCGACCTGTCTAGCTGTCGTTAGACAAAGAAGATCATGCAGGAGGATTACGTTCCCGCAGAATCAGCCGGCACGAGGCAGGGTTCACCGGCCTTCAAATTACCTTCATTTTGGCCAGACCATCCTCAGGTGTGGTTTGCCCACGTTGAGGCACAGTTCCACCTGCACCGCATTGTTGCAGATGACACCATGTGGTAGGAGTTCTGCCACAGGACTGTGCCTCGAGGCTGTTGCCATACATCAGAGACCCGCCGACGATCGCGAAATACGAAGGTTTGAAGACCCTGCTGCTCCATACCTTCGGTCTCAGTCGTAGCGACAGGGCGGCAAAGATCCTGCACATGGACAGCGTCGGCGACCGGCGGCCATCCACCATCATGGCCAGAGATGTTAGCCCTGATGGACGGGCACCGCCCGTGTCTGCTCTTCGAACAGGCGTTCTTAGATCAGATGCCAGATGAAGTTCATCTGATGCTTGCCGGGGCTGGTTTATGACTCGGTTTTGCGGGTACCTGGGAATTTTCTGCCCGTCCCCCATGATTGTATTGTATTGTATTGTATATCTTTATTGTTATTTTCCTGAGTACTCACATACCCAGAGGAAACAAAAAAACGTTACTCAAACCAGTGTCCATTCAGTGTGCAGTAAAAAATAAATAGAAATAAAAATACATATATCATGAACAAGTTTAACACTACTCTCAACTAAACATCAACAGGCGTTCCGATCGGCAGCGGCACGACAGTGGCTCTGTCCAGGTTGGTGGTTGGTGCGCGATACTTTGGCAGGGGGCAAAGTCCGTTTAACAGTCTTATAGCCTGCGGGAAGAAGCTGAGGAGCATCCTGCTGGTTTTGCAGCTAATGCTCCTGTACCTCTTCCCAGATGGCAGGATGGAGAATATGTGATGCGATGGGTGGTAGGGGTCTTTGATGATGGAGATGGCTCTGTTGATACATCTCTTCCTGTATATGTCCAGCAAGAAAGGGAGTGGAACACCAATAATCCTGCTGGCGGTTTTCACAATCCTGTCAAGTTGGTGCCGTTCGTACGCCTTGCAGCTCCCGAACCAGGAAGTGATGCCATTGGTTAATGTGCTCTCGATTGTCCCCCTATAAAAAGTTCGTAGATGTGTAGTGGGGAGACCTGCTTTACGTAGTCTTCGGAGAGGGTGTAGTCGCTGCTGGGCTCTCTTGACCAGTGCTGTGGTGTTGGTTGTGGACATCAGGTCATCTGACAGGTGGAGTCCTAGGAACTTCACGCTGCTGACCCTTTCCACATCAGCTCCATCGATGTGCAGAGGTGTATGGTGTTGTTTTCCCGCCCTCCTGAAGTCAACCACCATCTCCTTAGTTTTTCCCACGTTGAGAATGAGGTTGTGGGATTTGCACCATCCTGTGAGCAGCTCCACCTCCATCCTGTACGCCGACTCATCATTGTCACTGATGAGACCCACCACTGTTGTGTCATCAGCGAACTTGTTGATGAAGTTGTTATTGAGTCTAGCAGTACAGTCGTGTGTAAGCAGACTAAACAGCAGGGGGCTTAGGACACAGCCTTGGGGCGAGCCAGTGCTCACGGCTATGGTTTTTGATGTCCTACTGCCCACCCTGACTGTCTGCTGCCGTTGTGATAGAAAGTTTAGGACCCAGTTACATGTGCCAGCATCAACCCCCAATAGCTCCAACTTCTCCACCAGCTGCTGCGGAATGATTGTGTTAAACGCAGAGCTGAAGTCTATGAAGAGGATCCTGGCATAAGTATTTTTCCGATCAAGGTGTGACAGTACGAGGTTCAGTGTTGTTGAGACTGTGCCCTCTGTGGATCGGTTGGCTCTGTAGGCGAACTGCAGTGGGTCTAGGTCGGCAAGTTTTGATGTGCTGCATAACCAGTCGCTCAAAACACTTCATTGCTATGGGTGTTAGAGCCACTGGTCGAAAGTCATTATGGCAGGCCGGGTTTGGTTTCTTCGGGACAGGGACGATGGTGGCACTCTTAAGACAGTTGGGCACTACTGCCTGGCTGAGTGAGATGTTAAAAATGTCTGTGAAGACATCTTTCAGTTGCTCGGTGCAGTCTCTTAAAACGCATCCAGGAATGTTGTCCGGCCCTGCAGCTTTGCGTGGATTGATGCTGGCAAAGGCCTTTTTAACTCCGGCTGCGGATAGCCTAAGCGACTGGTCACTGGGAGATGGCAGTAGTGCACGTGTCTGGGTGCTGTTTTTAACCTCAAACCGTGCGTAGAACTCGTTCAGTTCATCTGGTAGAGAGGGGTCGCTTTGGCATATCCGCAGCGGGGGGGGGGGCCTTGTAGTCAGTGATGGTATGAAATCCCTGCCACAAGCGACGTGTGTCTTTGTCATTTTCGAAGTGGCTATTAAGTTTTTGCCCATACAGCCTCTTCGCTTCCCTGATCCCCCGGGATAGGTTACTCCTTGCCAGTTTGTATGCTGCGTTGTCCCCAGATTTGAATGCAGCATTCCGGATTCTCAGCAGGGAACAGACTTCCCCAGTTAGATCAGGAGGTCCCGGCTTCGGCGGTACTAGCTGACCTTCGCGAGCGAGCGGGCGCGTTGGTCCTGGTTCCCACCTCCCGACACGGGTCGTCCGCGGTGCATGTGCCTACTATGTTACGGGATTGTGCTTATGTTTTCCTTCGTAGGGATGCTCACCGCTCGCCGTTACAGCGGGTGTACGAAGGTCCGTACAGGGTGCTGAGTACTGGTACCTCGACGTTCACGTTGGACATGGGTGGCAGGGAGGAGTTCGTCTCCGTCAGCCGCCTTAAGCCAGCATACGTCGACGAGGATAGCCCGGTGGCTGTGGCCACTCCGCGGCGTAGAGGAGCCGAAACGTTGCCTATTTCCTTCGCTCCATAGATGCTGCTGCACCTGCTGAGTTTCTCCAGCACTTTTGGCTACCTAAGAACTTACTAACCACTCTATTGCCTTTTTTAAGTGTAGAAAAAAATATATAAATATCTGAATAAATTAAGTCATTAATTTAACTCTAGTTTCATTCACCCCACCATAATTGGGTGAACCATTCACCAGTTTAAGTAACACTGGTCGAGTACAGCGTTGCCTGACTTGGCAGTAGTGACGTGGCCGGTAGCAACGCGTTCGGTAGCAACGCGTTTGGTGCGCGCGTCCCGACGGCCACCGTCCGTGTCCACGTCAGCCGGAGGTGGGCGAGCGGCTCCGGGCCGAGGGCGAGTGAGTGAGTGAGGGAGCGCCGCCGGGGAGTGAGGGAGCGTCGCCGCGGAGTGAGGGAGCGCCGCCGGGGAGTGAGTGAGTGAGGGAGCGTCGCCGCGGAGTGAGGGAGCGCCGCCGGGGAGTGAGTGAGTGAGGGAGCGCCGCCGCGGTGGAGGGAGGGAGGGAGGGCCGGGCGCAGGGAGCTGGCGGTGAGCGCGGCCCCGGCCCCGGTCCTGGTGCAGCGGGCGGACGGAGCGCGGGGCCCGGGGAGCGCGGCCTGAACCCGGCGGGGCCTCGGCCTCGGCTGCAGGGGGAGCCCGGGACCGGCCGGGAGAGGCTGCAGCCCAGCTCGAGGCTCCCCGTGTAAACCGTGTGTGTGAGGGGTTAAACTTAAAGCCCAGGCTGCAGAGTCGTAACTTTATTCAGCGCTGCTGCCCCTTGTGTGGGTTTACAAATGGAGGGAGGTTTGTGTTGTGAACCTTTCCTTTGCCCAGACAGTGCCAGGCGTTAAATAGACGAGCCCAAGCTACTGTCACAGATGAGGAGCAGAAGGCAGCTGACATGTAGACAAGCTCGGTCTGAAGAAGGGTCTCGGCCCGAAACGTCACCTATTCCTTTTCTCCACAGATGCTGCCTGAGTTACTCCTGCTTTTTGTGTCTATCTGCAGACTCTGAAGCAACTCCTTGTAGAGAAAAACCCGAAGTGCTGGAGGAACTCCTCCTGCACCTATTTTCTATGTTTTTATGTAACTCAGTGGGTCAGGATCATCTGTAGTAAACATGGACAGGCCCATCCATCTCCTTCCACGGTTGCTGCCTGAACTGCTGAGTTCCTCGAGGACTGTGTGTTTTGCTCAAGGATCCAGTTTCTCCAGTTCCTTGGCCCCGTGTTATTGTGGATCCATTCTGTGCACCTTTGTTAGCACCAGCACCAGTAGTTCCGATGGGAGTGATCAACCTCTTTCACTCTACATGAACTAGAGCCAACATAACATCCGCTGCCATCTCGTAACTTGCAACATGTCCATTTAACCCATTAATCATGCACTTGCTAAACTCCATTGGGTCGTGGAACAGTGACACTTAAAGTTTAAAACTCAATTTATTTTAAAGCTAGGCAGCATTTTATCAAGTGTGGTATCATGGCACCACTGGTAACACTGAAGCAAATGACCATCCACTTACTGGGGCCACGGTCCCTGTATTCCCCATCCACTAACTGCGGCCCTGGTTCCCTTGTTCCCCATCCACTAAAGGGCCTGTCCCACTTACGCATCCCTGGCTTGCAAATTACGCGACCTAATGGTCGCTTGAGGCGTACGGGCATCGTATGGCTGCACGGGGCCGATCCCACTTGGAGGCGCGGAGGGGCATGGAGTTAAGTGGGGCCGGTCCTGACATCACGTGGGGCTCCAAAATTCTTGCAGTGAACTAAATCTTTGCAACAGCAGCAGAAGCAGGCAAACGATCGCCGAACTCGGCTTGGGGCTCACGGCCATTGCAGTCCGGATCTGCCCCCACTTCTACTCCCAGAGTGGAGCCAAGAAAATTGAAGATAGACACAAAATGCAGGAGTAACTCAGCGGGACCGGCAGCATCTCTGGAGAGAAGCAATGGGTGTCGTTTCGGGTCAAGACCCTTCTTTTCAGACTGAAGAAGAGTCTCGACACGAAACGTCACCCATTACTTCTCTCCAGAGATGCTGCCGGTCCCGCTGAGTTACTCCACCTTTGTGTCCATCTTCAAATGACGTCACGCGCTCCAGACGGCTGTGCGTACGCATGTAATCGCGCCCGACCTTCGCTCGACTGTCTCGGCTCAACGCGACCACGATGTCGCGTAATTTGCGTGCCAAGGACACATAAGTGGGACAGGCCCTTAAAGCATTCGACAAGGTTCTGCATTGTAGGCTGTTCAGGAAGGTTAGATCGCATGGGATCCAAGGAGGGATAGCTGAATGGATAGAAAATTGGTTTCATGGAAGGAAGCGGAGGGTGATGGTGGAAGGTTGCATCTCGGACTGGAGGCTCGTATCTAGTGGTGGGCATCAGGGCTCGGTGCTGGGCCCGTTACTGTCATCTATATCAATGATTTGGATGAGAACATACATGGCAAGATTAGCAAGTTTGCTGATGATACAAAAGTGGGTGGTTTTGCAGATAGTGAAGGTGGTTGTGAACAATTGCAGCAGGTTATTGATTGACTGGCCAGGTGGGCTGAGGAATGTTTGATGGAAGAATAAAGAGAAATGTGAGGTGTTGCATTTTGGAACATCTAACTTGGGCAGGACCTACACAGTGAATGGTAGGGCTCTGGGGAGTGTTGTAGAGCAGAAGGATCTCGGAGTGCAAGTGCATGGTTCCTTGAAGTTGTGGTCATAGGTAGATGGGGTGGTTAAAAAAGCATTTGGCACATTGACCTTCCTCTGTCAGAGTATTGAGTATAGAAGTTGGAAGGTTATGTTGCAGTTGTTTCAGACGTCGGTGAGGCCGCATTTAGAGTTGCTTTCAGTTCTGGGCACCATGTTATAGGAAAGATGTTGTCAAGCTGGAAGGGTTACAGAGATTTACAAGGATGTTGCCAGGATTGGAGGGTTTGGGCTATAGGGAGAGGTTGAGTAGACTGGGACTCTATTCCTTGGCGGGCAGGAGGATGAGGGGTGATCTTATAGAGGTGTGTAAAATCATGAGAATAGATTGGGTAGATGCCGTCTCTTGCCCGGAGTAGGCGAATCGAGGACAAGAGGACATAGGTTTAAGGTAAATGGGAAAATATTTAATAGGAATCTGAAGGGTAACCCTTTTCACACAAAGGGTGGTAGGGTGTATGGAACAAGATGCCAGAGGAGGTAGTTGAGGCAAGGACTATCCCATTGTTTAAGAAACAGACAGGTACATGGAAAGGACAGGTTTGGAGTGCCAAATGCAGTCAGGTGGGACGAGTGTAGCTGGGACATGTTGGCCGGTGTGGGCAAGTTGGGACGAAGGGCCTGTTTCCACGCTGTATCACTCTATAACTCTGTGACTAAATGGGGCCCTGGATCCTTGCATTCCCCATCCACTTAACTGGGGCCCATCCCATTCCACGCTCTCTTTAAACTCGTCTGATTTTGTACCTCTGCACCCGTGAAGCTTTCTAGTCTCTGTTACCCATGACCTTCAGGGTCACTGGAAAGTTTATCATTCTACTGTGCTGCAATTAAATACAAACAGAATTATGTGATGCGCCATTATTGGAATCTGTGCGATGGATCAGAAAAACATTTGATTACTGTATTAGTAATTGATGGCCTTGACAGGTGGTACTTTTAAACAATATATATATTTTTAGAGTTGGTTCACAATCTGTATTTTCTTTCCACACACATAGATTAACTGCCATCTTGGGGTACCCTACAAACGCTGCCATCATGACGGCTGCTGAAAATGTCTGCTATACTCTCATAAACGTCTCCTTGGACTCTGAGCCTCCTAATGAAAACAGTCTGAAAGTAGACTTGGGTAAGTTTCTTCTCCCATTGAATAACGAAGTGTGCAGTATTTGTTAATTTGCCCATTTTATTATTATGTTAGCATTGTCTTGGATCTATCCCACAAGGAGATAAATAAAAAGTTCCAGTGTGACTATAAATAAATCCTTTCTGTAGTTTCCTGAAAAGTGGTATCTATTGGACTTTGTCTAAGTGATGCCACACCAGGGCGTTCCCTCAGCAGAAGGACATTATCACTTCAAATATTGATATACAGGTCCGGCATAGATTTTTCTGGCAGCTGGTGGTCCAGTACATCCTTTATCCCACACAAAATTACAAGAGCGTACTTAACTCCCCCCCCCCCCCCCCCCCCGGAATTACCCCTGAAAATATGGCGCCTAGGCAGGGTGAGGCGGCTGATCCTGACCTCAGCCAAGGGCTCTGGAACTCTGACCGGGGCCTGTATTTTTCTCTCTTCCCCCCCCCCCCCCCCCCCAACAAAAAGATGTTGAAAATCATGAAAGTGAAAGCCTGCAGTCTGTTACTTGTTAATTTGGTGAAGGCAGCAAGAAAATGTCAACAGAGCCACCTATCCTTTTGTGTAACTACATTATTTTGAGAATGTTGTCCTTTGAACAGTTTTATGTTTTTAATTTTATGGCTGATTTATGGTTGCCAAATGGGTAAGTTATTTTATTTTTATTTTTAAGTCTGGACAGTTGAGTTGCGGTCTTGAGTTCAAACCCCATTAGAATGCCCAGAGAATTTAAATTCAATTACATAAATCTGGAATTTGTCAAGAATGTTAGTTCAGAGCTTATTTGAGGTTGTAGTGTTCAATAACTGAATGGCTGTAGGGAAGAAGCTGTTCCTGCACCTGGATGTTTCAGTTTTCGGGCTCCTGTACCTTCTTCCTGATGGCAGGGGTGAAATGAGTGCGTGGCCAGTGTGGTGTGGGTCTCTGGTGATGCTGGCTGCCTTTTTGAGGCAGCGACTCCGGCAAATCCCTTCGATGGTGGCGAGGTCAGAGCCGGTGATGGACAGGGCAGTGTTTACAACTTTTTGCAGTCTTCTTCACTCCTGGACATTCAAGTTGCCGGACCAGACCGTGATGCAACCAGTCAATATGCGCCCTACCGTACTCCTGTAGAAGTTCAAGAGAAGCCTCTCTGACATACCAAATCTCCGTAATCTTCTCAGGAAGTAGAGACGTTGATGTGCTTTATCAGTTTATTTATTCATGTATTTATACAATGTTATATGGACACACTGATCTGTTCCATAGTCATGCCTACTATGTTGTGCTGAAGCAAAGCAAGAATTTCATTGTCCTATCAGGGACAGATGACAATAAACTCTCTTGAATCTTGAATCTTTCTTTATAATTGCATCAGCGTGCTGGGTCCAGGAAAGGGAATTAAGCAATTGGTAATCCATCTCATTAGCCACCATCCTCCTGGGATAGATTTCTGCCATATTTTGCCCTTTCTGGCCTTGATGTGATCTCAAACTGGTGGCGTTTAAATGCACTTTGAAAATCGTCACCACCTCATTTAAGGCAGGCAGTTGCCAAAGCAATGTGTTGCCAATATCCTATAGTGCGATTAAATTCAGGCCATTGTGGGTTAAGATTTTGAACAGTGAATTGTTATGATTTAGAATGTGAGAAAGAATGGAATCAGCCTTGGTTTGGAAGAACATCAAAGGATATATTGTAGGAATACAGGAAGGAGTAAGTGGATATTTCTTGTGGAAATTTCTTTGCAAGGCCTTAGCATAGACATTGTGAACTAATAGGTCAAGAATTGCATGGAGTCATACAGCACAGAAACAGGCCCTTCAGCCCAACTTGCCCATGTCTATCAAGATGTCCCTTCTACACTAGTCCCACGCCCACTTTTGGCTGATATATCCCTCTAAACCTTTCCTCTGCATGAACCTGTCCAAATATCTTTCAAATGTTAACGGTCTATGAAATGAAACGGTATTTTCAGCTTTTTTGAATCTAACTCTCACTCTCTCTCCCCGCTTTCCCCGCCATCCTCCAGAGAAGGGAGACGTGAAGACCAAAACCGATGCATTGAAAAAAGTGATCATCATGATTCTGAATGGAGAGAAGCTCCCTGGACTACTCATGACCATTATTCGGTTTGTGTTGCCGCTTCAGGATCACACCATCAAAAAGCTGCTGCTTGTCTTTTGGGAGATTGTCCCTAAAACTACAGCCGACGGCAAGTTGCTGCAGGAGATGATACTTGTGTGTGATGCCTACAGAAAGGTAAAGGAAGACTGGGGTTAGCGTTAACAATTGAATCTTAGATTTGACAATGGAGTCATAGATTTGATCTCTGCACTGTTCAAATCAGTTTTTCAGCAATATCTACAGTGCCCTCCATAATGTTTGGGACAAAATCGCGCATGTGGGGCAGGCCCTTTACAAGAGTTGTTTCTTGAGGCTACTCTGGGAAATGCTCAGAATTGTCCATTGACTAAATTCGTGATTATTTCGTGAAATCTTTCTGCTTTATTCATACATATTTAGAAAGTTAAAGTTATTGTATTGAAATAAAAATTTGTGCAGAGTTGGGTGAAATAGACAGGCCTTGTGCAAATTCTGCTGAAGACTTTGCTCGCTTTTCTGCATCAGGCCAATTTACATATAACAAATGTAACATTTTCCATTTACCTGTGTAATCTGGTAACATTTTAGATCTGTTTATAAAAGTGTATTTTTAAAATGTTACTTGTGCTATTCAAGATTGGTAAGGTCGTGGAGATCCAGGAATACATTTGAAATCAGTGTAGATTTTTTTTTAGCCAGTATCTGCTCCACCTTAATAAAACCAGAAAATGCCATTTAAAATTAAAAAAATTGTATGAAATGTTTGAAAATCCATACATAAATTGCCCATCGCTTAAAACTTAAAAAAAACATGCACTTAAAAAAAGGTGTTCATTTAGTAGAAATGTCTGAGCAATTAATTTGAGCTGGGGGCTGGTATGGCTCTAAATGAGCATCATAGGTAATAGGAAGGGCATGTGGTGAATGTAGTTTGTGCTTGAATTTCTTTGACCTTTTGCGTTGATTCCTCCCATCTTGGGTGACAATCGGGAGCTTTGTGGAAACTGTGAACCCCATGGGTGACAGTGTTACCTAGGGCGTAACAAATACTAATAAGCTCTTGTTTGAACTTCATCAGGACCTGCAGCACCCAAATGAGTTTATTCGAGGGTCCACTCTGCGCTTTTTATGCAAGCTGAAAGAACCAGAGCTTTTGGAGCCTCTGATGCCAGCTATTCGCGCCTGCCTGGAACATCGGCACAGTTATGTACGCAGAAACGCTGTGTTGGCCATCTACACCATATACAGGTAAAATCAGCGCGTGCAGCTTGGGGAGAGGCCGTTTGGTCAAAGGTGTTTTTTCTTTGGTCGATCATAGGTCGTTGAAGCAGAATTCTGCCCATCGAATCTACTCCATCATTCAATCATGACTGATCTACCTTTCCCCCTCAACCCCAATCTCTAACCTTCTCCCTGTAACCTTTGATACCCTTCCCAGTAAAGAGCGTCAATCTCTGCTTTAAAAATACCCAATGTCTTGGCCTCCACTGCCGTCTGTGGCAATGAATTCCACAGTAAACCAATTAGTCCCAATCCTCTGCTCTTGCTCCTTAACATGGCATTTGTTCTCCTTAACCATATTCCTTTAAAAAAAATGCATTTCCACCTCCCAGGTCGCTGTTAATTAAACAAAGGTCACTGATATTGATGCTCTGGCCACTGAAAACCATTCCCCTTTTATTCTTTTTGAAACTATTGTTAATTTCAAACAATTTTGTTCTTCAGTATTCCAGAGGAAATCAACTTCATTTTAACTGGTCTATCCACACCACTTTTTTTTCCCACCCATTTTCATTCTCCCCTTCTCAACTGAAATATTACTCTTTCAGGATACTATATATAATAGGGTAAGCGCTGAAACAAAGACATGTTAATGTTACACTGTACTAAAATGTAACATACTAACATAATAACTTATGCTAACATCCACTATAAACCTACTGTCTCCCATGGCTATCTGGACTAAATTTCTTCCCACCCTGCTTCCTCTAAGGACTCTATCCCCTACTCACAATTCCTCCGTCTACGCCGCAACTGCACCCTGGATGAGGTGTTCCACACCAGGGCATCGGAGATGTCCTCATTCTTTAGGGAACGATGGTTCCCCTCTTCGACTATAGATGAGTCTCACCAGGGACTCCTCTATATCCCGTAGCTCCACTCTCACTCCCCATGCCCCCACCCGTAACAAGGACAGAGTCCCCCTTGTCCTCATCTTCCACCCTACCAGCTGTCACATACAACAGATAATCCTCTGACATTTGCGCCACCTCCAACGGGATCCCACCACTTGCCACATCTTCCCATCAAGGTGTCCTTGCCTGAAGGCTCCCATCGTATATTTTTATTATCTCCCTCTGTGCTTTCTGCAGAGACCGCTCCCTCCGTAACTCTGGCAATTCGTCCCTTCCCACCCAAACCGCCCCCTCCCCTGGTACTTTCCCTACAATGGCAGGAAATGCTACACTTGTCGCTTACCTCCCCTGACTTCATCCAGACCCAGCAGTCTTCCAGGTGCGGCGATGTCCCGGCACCCCAACCCATCTATTGATCGTGCTCAGTCGTGGTTCCTTTTCAGTGATGACCCTGGAAAGTTTTTCAGAGTTCAACCAGCGCAAAAATCTCACATTTAGGCCATATTTAAATCTCACGATCCCGGGTGCCTCAGTCCCCGGGTATTGAGAACCACTGCTCTAGGTGTCAGCTGCTCTGCATCGGTGAGACCAAGCGTAGGCTTGGCGATCGTTTCGCCCAACACCTCCGCTCGGTTCGCACTAACCAACCTGATCTCCCGGTGGCCCAGCACTTCAACTCCCCCTCCCATTCCGAATCTGACCTTTCTGTCCTGGGCCTTCTCCATGGCCAGAGTGAGTCCCACCACAAATTGGAGGAGCAGCACCTCATATTTCGCATGGGCAGTTTACACCCCAGCTGTATGAACATTGACTTCTCCAATTTCAGGTAGTCCAAGCTTTCTCCGTCATTCTCCCCTTCCCAGCTCTCCCACAGCCCACTGTCTCCGCCTCTTCCTTTCTTCTTCCCGCCCCCCACCTCTACATCAGTCTGAAGAAGGGTCTCAAACCGAAACGTCACCGATTCCTTCACTCCATAGATGCTGCCTCACCCGCTGAGTTTCCCCAGCATTTTAGTTTCCCTTCGATTTTTCCCGCATCTGCAGTTCTTTCTTAAGCATAATAACTGAAGGCCTGCCCCACTTTCACGACCTCTGCCGAGTTTGCCCGTGACTCTTACTCGCAGCATGGTCGTCACGAGGTCGTAGGAGGTCGTAGGTGCTAGTCGTAGGTACTCGTGGCATCAAGTAGGTCGGGCCGTTTTTCTAGCCTGATGAAAAATGTCCATGAGTAAAAAAGGTTGTGAATTAGGTCATGAAAGTGGGACAGGCCCTTTAGTCAGATGTACGATAGATGTTCACAGTCTGAAACCGAAATTCAATTTATTCATAGAGAAAAGATGCACAAAAAGGAATGTTTTGCTTTGATAAGGGAACACAGGGTTTAACAAAATAACAATGACAATTTTTCATCATAGGATCAATCGCCTTGGTTTTATTTTTGCTTAGCAAACCTCGCCAAATGTTGAAGGTTAACATGAATTGAATTGAATACATTTTATTAGCCAAATATGTATACATACAAGGAATTTGCCTTGGTGCTTTGCTCGCAAGTAAGAACACAATACACAGTAGACAATTAAAAATAAAACATTATAATTTTAACATGTGAAGAATGAAATAAAATACCAGAGCAAAAGGAGGCTACAGTAACATGCATTCTTATCAGGAAAAGCCAGATCTCCTGTGAATTTCAATGTTGGAAATCATTTTATAATCCTTCCAGGAACTTTGAAAACCTGATTCCCGATGCTCCCGAGTTGATTCATGATTTCCTGGTGAATGAAAAAGATGCCAGTTGTAAACGGAATGCTTTCATGATGCTTATTCATGCCGATCAGGTAAAGTATTTATCTTTGACAAATTATAACAAAGCACAGATGTACCCAGTGAATTTTCCAATACCCTTTTCAACTTTTCTTAAATGAGCATATTTAAGGACGTCAGACAAAAGGGAGAGAACAGGGAAACATTCACAGGTGGACACAAAGTATTGGAATAACTCAGCAGGTTAGGCAGCCTCCCTGGAGAACATGGATAGGTGACATTTTGGGTCAGGACTCCCCTTACCTCTGAAGAAGAGTCTTGACCCGAAACGTCACCACGTATCCATGTTCTCCTCGATGTTGTCTGACCTGCTCAGTTACTCCAGCACTAGCGTCCTTCTTTGTAAACCAGCACCTGCAGATCCTTTTGAAGGAGCACAGCTCAGAATGTGAAATCTTTGTAAACATGTATTTTGTTTGGTCAGAATGTTAAGGAATTTGACGCGAAAAAGGGTCAACGGTCAAGTCGGTGAAAGGAAGGTGGGGGGAGAGGAATGAATGGCCGACTCTTGTAATGAAGTCCCAAATTATGACTTGGTTAATCTCCTGTAAATCTCGGGTGCCTTCCACTGAGTCTGCTTTTGATCAAATGGCATCTTTTGTTGGAAAAAGTAAATAATATTGCAATAAATAAGGTTTAGATAGTAAAAAAAAATGCATTTAAAATATTATGTATGTGCGATTGCAGGAATGTTCTCAGATCTAGATCAGTAACTGCGGTTCTACGAATGATTTTTAACCCTCTTTTGTGATGTTTCTCCAGGACCGAGCTCTGGATTACCTGAGTACATGCATTGATCAGGTTCATACCTTTGGAGACATTCTGCAATTGGTTATAGTTGAGCTGATTTACAAGGTAAAGCGACAAAACATGAGCTTCATTGGGGATGTAGGTTTGCACAACTGGGAAAATTCTGACCAATTTATTTTTACTTGGAAATTAAGCTGATGTTGCAAATGAATGGCTCTTGAAATAAAAGAGAGGTACAACAGCTAGTCTCTTGGAAATACTGGTAGGTTTTGGGGGTGAGTGTTAAGCTGGAGGTCCTAGTCTTGCATGCTGAGTTCCACTGGCAGTTCTATGACGGTGCTGGCGTGGAATGGACTCCTGACCTCTGTGAAGCTCAGCAGTGGGGCATGAGCGGGTTCAGACTTCCAAGCATTGACACAGTGGAACAGGCTCCTGGTACAGGACAAGATTTGTGAACTGACCCATTCAAGTACAAGTTTAAATTTATTTGTCAAATGCGCCACAAGATGCAGTGAAATGTAATTTACCATGCAGTGTTACAATTAAAAAAGGACATAATACACAACATAATTCAACACAGACATCCACCACAGCATTCTTCACTGTGGTGGAAGGCAATACAGTTCAGACAGTCCTCCCTTGTTCATCCGTGGTCGGGGCCCTGACCCTCTGTAGTCGCCGCTATGGACGGCCCGATGTTCAAGCCCTCTGGTCGGAATGGTTGGAGCGCCGACGTTGGGACAGGTCGAGCACACCCAGCGGCCCGGAGCTCCCAATCGGCCACCTCCTTACCGGAGACCGCGGCTTCAAGTTGTAGGCCGGCGGTCGGAGCGCTTCTCCGGTGACCCCCAGCGAGGGATCGCCCGCTCCACGATGGAAGGTCCGCTCCACGCGTGCTACCAGAAGCTCCACAGACCGAGGCTCCAGGATGCTGTAGGCCGCAGGCCGGCAGTCGGAGCGCTTCTCCGGTGACCCCCGGCAAGGGGGTCCACGATGTTAAAGTCCACGCTGCGCCGCCGCTGAAGCTCTGGGCCCGACTCCGGGAATGGCCGCACCAAACCAGCTATAAGACCGCGAGAAGGGAGGGCGAAGAAGCGACAAGAAAGAAAGTCGCATCTCGGTCAAGGTAGGTGCCTGAAAACAGTTTCCCCCTCTTTAACCCCCCCCAACCACCCCCCCACACAAGACATACAGAGAAATACTAAAACATACTTTTGGACATACTAAAAAAACTAAAAAAGTCTAACCAACAAATCCGCTGCAGCCGACTCGCAGCGTAATCGGAACCGGAAATAAATGGTGATTTATTTGTAGTCTGTCTTTGTTTTGTGTTTTAGTACCTTTTACATTTATTGAACTAATTAACTGCTATTTTTAATGATTACATGATATTTTTCCATGCATGTTGATGTGATAGTGACATTTAAGAAACTCCTCTATGGGCACATGGATATGCAGGGAATGTGTGTATGAATCATGTGCAGGCAGAGGGGATGAGTAAAATCTGGCATTATATTTGGCACGGACGTTGTGGGTCCAAAGGCCTGATCTGTAGTGTTTTATGTAAATGACAAACAGGAAGCACTATTAAAAGGGACACATTGATCAGAGGACAAAGGTTTTAATATTTCTGCCTGTCAATGTATTATGACTGGGTACATTCTGGTCCTGCAATCTCATCCAGTTATCCACGTTTTGGATCCATGAGCTACATGGGGCCTCACCATTTAGCTGCAGTACAGTGTGGCCTAGGTTACAAGCAGCATGTGGGGAACAGACTCGACTCAACAAAATATAAGCTGAATGTTCAATGCACATTTGTGTTTTTGTTGTTGTTAGGTGTGCCATGCCAATCCCACAGAGAGAGCCCGCTTTATTCGCTGCATCTACAACCTCCTCCAGTCCTCCAGCCCTGCAGTAAAGTATGAAGCCGCAGGAACTTTAGTCACGCTCTCCAGTGCTCCGACTGCCATCAAGGTACTGACTTTACGATGTATTAACTGGAAAATTATACAAGCTTGGCTATCATGGTTGCAAGTTTAGATACCCACCAAAGATAGTGAAGTCTACATTTGGAATAATTATTTTTTAAGCTGATAAATTAATCAAATTTATTTCAAAATAACAACTGTATTACGTAACTATTGCGGAAATGTGAAGGTGAAGAGTGCCCTTGAGCATGACTAACAAAAAGCTTTTAATTCCTAGCTGCATCTGTAAAAGGTGAACCTCATCTTCAACAATTAGTATTCAAGATGTTGTATTGGTCACATTTTTGGATAAAAATGTTAGAAATCAGTTTATTTTCAGTTTCCATACAATTTAAATTAGTTTAGTTTAGAGCTACAGCATGGATACAGGTCCTTCGGCCCACCGAGTCTGCAATGACTAGCGATCCACGCACATTAATACTGTCCTACACACACTAGGGACAATTTACATTTACACCACGCCAAAGTACGGAGACGAGGAAAAACCTTTTCTCACAGAGAGTGGTGAGTCTGTGGAATTCTCTGCCTCGGAGGGCGGTGGAGGCAGGTTCTCTGGATGCTTTCAAGAGAGAGCTAGATAGGGCTCTTAAAAATAGCGGAGTGAGGGGATATGGGGAGAGTACTGATTGGGGATGATCAGCCATGATCACATTGAATGGCGGTGCTGGGTCGAAGGGCCGAATGGCCTACTCCTGCACCTGTTGTCTGTGGTCTATTGTCTATTAACCCACAAATCTGTACGTCTCTGGAGTGTGGGAGGAAACCAAAGATCTCAGAAAAACCACGTGGTCATGGGAAGAATGTACAAACTACATACAGGCAGCACCCATAGTCGGGATCGAACCCGGTTCTCTGACGCTGACGCAGACAATTAAAATTGAATCTGAATCTGAATCTGTAAGGCAGCAACTCTACCGTAGCGCCACCATGCCGCTCTGTTTAGGGACAAACATATTTCTGTTGGTTGGTTAGGTAACTATGCAGCTTGATTGATTCTTTTTAATCTCCAACAAAACTTCCCTAGCAAGATATTTCTCTTGATTCACAGACTGGGGATTTTTTGTCAGTGTAACACAAATACTTGCATGGTTGACATTTCTGTCTGAAAACGTTTTAAAATATAAGACGAATTTGGTTGTTTTCTAGGCTGCTGCTCAGTGCTACATTGACTTGATTATTAAGGAGAGTGACAACAATGTGAAACTGATCGTTCTTGATCGTCTGATTGAACTTCGGGAGCATCCCACCCATGAGAGGGTGCTACAGGTAATGAGTCTGGAACATGTGACTGGATGTGTGATTGTGTAGGAAGGAACTGCAGATGCTGGTTTACACCGAAGATAGACCAAATGCTGGAGTAACTCAGCGGGACAGGCAGCATCTCTAGAGAGAAGGAATGGGTGACCTTTCGGGTTGAAACCCTTCTTCAGACTCTAGGAAGGGACTGCAGATGTTGGTTTACTCCAAAGATCTGAAGATCTGTTTGAAGAAGGGTCTCGACCAGAAACGTCACCCATTTCTTCTCTCCATAGATGCTGCCTGTACCGCTGCGTGATTATTGTGCTTGTTTATTCTACTAAGTGAAGTGAGCATGATCCAGAGTAAACCAGTGCATTGATGCACTAAGTTTAATGAAGTTGTCTCTAATAACACATTAGTGAAAACTTATCAGTCCCAAGACCATGATTGGTTTTAAAGCACCTGAAGGGTGTCCTGTGGTAATAGTCATACAGCATGGAAACGGGTCCTTCAGCCCAACTCATCCATGCCCATGCAGACCAAGATGCACCATCTATAAACTCATCGCACCCGCCTGCATTTGTCCAATTTCCCTCCAAAAGTTTCCTATCCATGTACCTGTCCAAATATCTTTCAAATATTCTTATAGTACCTGCCTCACCTACCTCCTCTGGTCGCACATTCCATATACCCACCACCTTCTGAGTGGAAAAAGTTGCCCCTCAGGTTCCTATTAAATATTCCGCTCTCGCCTTAAACGTATGTCCTCTGGTGTCGTGGGAAATGAAAGTTATGAAATGCATTATTTAAACACCTAGAAAACTTGGTTTTCCTTTTTTATTTTTATTTTCATATGGAAATTTTGAGATGGGGATAAAGTCATTTCTTTCCCCTCGTTAATTAAGTTTAATAATGCCCTTCTCAGGACTTGGTGATGGATGTGCTGCGAGTTCTAACCACGACTGATTTGGAGGTTCGCAAGAAAACGCTACACTTGGCACTGGATCTCGTTTCGTCACGGAATGTTGAAGAGGTAGGACCTTTGAGCTTTCAGGCCATTTGTCTGATCACCAACCTCCAATGTCAAAGCTGCGTGTTTGACAAATTCCATGCGTGTTTGTTCTCTGCAGCTTGTCATCGTTTTAAAGAAAGAAGTTATCAAAACAAACAACGCGTCGGAGCATGAAGACACTGACAAATACCGTCAGCTTCTGGTCAGAACGTTACATTCGTGCAGCATCCGTTTTCCTGACATGGCAGGAAATGTAATCCCAGTGGTATGTGAGCATCTGTCACTCTCTTATCCTGGAAACCTATTCTGCCTGTTGTACCTTGTGTTGGTGCTGGCAAAGGTGTTTAGATGTTGTTGTATTGGCAGGTAGATCTGGCAGTAGCATGGGCAGAAGCAAGGACATTGCTGGCAAGCCCAGCCTTGTTCTCACCCACGCCCATTGTACACTCTGATCAACTGGATACACGTTAAGAGCAGACATTTGCTTCACTTTTCTCCAGTCCAAGAAGTCGTAAGTGATAGGATCAGAATTAGACCATTCGGACCATCAAGTCTACTCCGCCATTCAATCATGGCTGATCAATACCTCCCTCCTAACCTCATTCTCCTGCCTTCTCCCCATAACCCCTGACACCCGTACTAATCAAGCAGGACTGGTGCACCACCACGGAAGTTTACCCCTTCAACACAGTCCAGTGATCATGCTTGGTCTTTTTGGGACTTCATGACTCAAATGCATCCAGCCTGTGCGTTTACTAATATAGAGGCTATTTGAAGTTGTGTTTACTGCAAGTAGCATGTTAACATCTCTTTAAATAAGAAATGCCACAGCAACACATTCTGATTTTGGCGTGTTGGCACAGCGGTAGAGTTGCTGCCTTACAGCGCCAGAGCCCCGTGTTCAATCTTGACCTCAAGTGCTGTCTGTACGGAGTTTGTACATTTTCCCTGTGACTGCATGGGTTTCCTCCGGGTGCTCCAGTTTCTTCCTACATTCCAACGTTTTGTAGGTTAATTGGCCCTCAGTATATTGTCCCTAGTCTGTAGGATAGAACTAGTGTACATCGCTGGTCAGCGTGGACTTGGTTTTTGGCTGAAGGGCCTGTTTCCACGCTGAATCTAAAACTAAAAATTAAAACTACAATGATAGTAAACATATCTGAGAAAAGGGCACTTTCTGTTACAAAACAAGTTAACATATGATGTGCCTGTACTCGCTGGAGTTTAGAAGGATGAGTGGACACCAAATAGTGAAAGTCCTGGATAGATTGGATGTGGGGAGGATGTTTCCATTAGGGGGAGAGTCAAGGACCAGAGGCCATAGCTTCAGAATAAAAGGACGTACCTTTAGAAAGGAGATGAGGAGGAATTTCTTTAGTCAGAGGGTAGTGAATCTGTGGAATTCTTTGCCACAGAAGGCTGGGGAGACCAAGTCAGTGGATACTTTAACTTAGTTGGTAACTTACGTACGGGTGTCAGGCGTTATGGGGCGAAGGCAGAAGAATGAGGTTGAGCGGGAAAGATAGATCAGCCACGATTGAATGGTGGAGTAGATTTGATGGGCTGAATGGCCTCATTATGTTCCTAGAACTTATGAAGTATTGAAAGGTGCAGAGTACATTTTGCACTCATTGAATATCGCTGAACATTGGGTTCAAATACTGGAGAGAGCAAGGGAGGTCTGACAATACCCGACTAATATAAACATCTGATAAATGGGACTCTATTTTAAAACATTAAATGCTATAACTGAAAGTTACAGAGTGATTTGCCAGTTTTGGTGATGTGTTCATTACGGATGCTTACACCACAGCTGATGGAGTTCCTCAGTGATAGCAACGAGGCCGCCGCTGCAGATGTTCTGGAGTTTGTGCGGGAAGCCATCCAGAGGTTTGAAGCTCTTCGTTCACTCATCGTCGAGAAAATGTTGGAGGTGTTCTACGCCATCAAATCTGTCAAGTAAGGCACAGAAGATCTCTGCACAGTAATAAATGCAGTGATTCTATGCTTGATTTCCACTCTTGCAAACATTTGACATCTGTTCATTCCTATTTAAATTATGTCTGAACAAAAGTGTAATTTTGGACACAAAGAACTGTAGATGTAAGCTTACAAAACATTGTGAAATGTGAAGCCAGAGAAAGGGATATAGGTGGAAGGGGATAGGGGATAGGGGGCTGTGATAGTGGGAGAACTGTGTGCACATGCAGGTGGGGCACAGTGAAGAAGTTGGGGGGGTGGGGGGAGTTGGGGGTTAGGTAGGTTTTGTTGGTTAGTTTAGTTTAGAGATACAGTGCGGAAACAGGCCCTTCGGACCACCAAGTCCTTGCTGACCAGCGATCCCCGCACATTAACACTATCCTACACGCACTAGGAATAATTTACAATTATACCAAGCCAATTAACCTACAAGCCTGTACACCTTTGGAGTGTGGGAGGAAACCGAAGATCTTGGATAGAACATACATACTCCGCACAGATAGCACCCATAGTTGGGATCGAACCCGTGACTCTGGCGCTGCATGCACTGTCTACCGCTGCGTCACCGTACTGTGTGTTAGTTAACATTTGACAATTCTATGTCCATACCATTGGGTTGTAAGCGACTCAAGAAGAATATGAGATGCTGTTATTCTGTTTGGTTTTCCATTTAAAGTGCTCTTTGGGTTATTTTTATATGACCAGGCATGAATTAATTATTGGTAGAGACAAAATGCTGGAGTAACTCAGCGGGATAGGCAGCATCACTGGAGAGAAGGAGTGAGCGATGTTTCGGGTCAAGACCCTGCTTCAGACTGATGTCAGGGGAGTGGGCAGGATGGAGATAGAATGTAGTCGGAGACGGTAAGACTGGTGGGAGAACAGGGAAGGGGGAGGGAATGGAGACAGAGGTAAAGCACGGGCTATTTGACGTTAGAGAAGTCAATGTTCATATCGCTGGGGTGTAAGCTACCCAAGGTGCTGACCCTCCAATTTGCATTGGGCCATACTCTGACAATGGAGGAGTCCCAGGTCAGATTGGGAATGGGAGTGCTGAGTGCTGAGTTAAAGTGCTGAGCAACCGGGAGATCAGGTAGGTTAAGACGGACTGAGCGGAGGTGTTCAACGAAACGATCGCCGAGCCTGTGCTTGGTCTCGCCGATATACAGAAGTTGACACCTGGAACTGCAGATACAGCAGATGAGGTTGTAGGAGGTGCAAGTGAACCTCTGCCTCACCTGAAAAGACTGTCAGGGTCCTTGGATCGAGTCGAGGGGGGAGGTAAAAGGGACAGGTGTTGCATCTCCTGCGGTTGCCGGGGAAAGTCCTGGGGAGGGGGTGGTTTGGGTGGGAAGGGACGTTGACCAGAGAGTTGCGGAGGGAACGGTCTCTGCAGAAAGCAAAGGGGTGGAGATGGGAAGATGTGGGCAGTAGTGGGATCCCGTTGGAGGTGGTGAAAGTGTTGGAGGATTATATGCTGTATGCAACTTCTCTGTACTATGCTGTGCTATCTCTGTCCCGCCCACTCCCCTGACATCAGTCTGAAGAAGGGTCTCGACCCGAAGCGTCACCTATTCCTTCTCTCCAGAGATGCTGCCTGTCCTGCTGAGTCACTCCAGCATTTTGTGTCTACCTTCGATTTAAACCAGTATCTGCAGTTCCTTCCTGTACCTATGACTTAATTATTTGTTTTCTGTGCCTTCACTTCCAGTTTTACGTTGGGCTAGTTGTGGATGGATCCTGTTTAATTGCCATTTGGATTCTGAGTTCAAAATCCTGTCCCAATTAGTAGGTGGTTACTTGTGGGCTTTAGATAGGTAGTTACTTGTGGGCTTTAGAGTATATGTTCTGTGGAGATTGATTAGTGCAGATTAATTTAGAGTTCAAAGAAGTAACAGGTTTAATATTGTGGATGATGGTGATCTTGACATTGCAGCTTGAGTATGTAATGTGCAAGTGTAATTGGGTAACACACAGTTTTTATTATCACAAATAGTACAAACTGATAGATTATACTATGCAATAAAATCATTTGTTTGAAACATTGGGAATAATAAGCAGAAATCTATGGTGGATGTGGCCATTGAACAAATTCAAATAAAGACTGTGACATGGAGGAGACGGTCTTGCAGAACTTGGTTTTCTTTACAATCAGTTTGATCTTTTCATGATCCATTCTTGATGGCATTAAGTTTTGTTTTCAGTTAATTTTTGGACTGATGTAACCAGATTCAGTTTGGTTCATTTTGGAAAGTATCGTCATAGGTGCAAAATTTCCCTCTGGTTTTCTGTTGAAACGAAGCATTTAAAACAACATAAACCTTTACCTGACAGGAACAGCTGCACCATCTTGTAGTTCTCAGTTTAATGTACACAAGGTTCTGACTTCAAATGTTCAATCCGTTTCTTTGTAATCGGATGCTGACTGACCTGAGTATTTCCAATGTATTCTGTTGTTATTGAAGATTTCCAACATCTTGCATTTCAAAACACTTTGTTCATTTGGGTATCTTTTGTTTCTGCTGCAGGATTTATAGGGGAGCTCTCTGGATTTTGGGCGAATATTGCAGCTCTCAGGAAGACATTCAGAGTGTCATGACTGAAGTTCGCCGATCATTGGGTGAGGTATGTGGGTATTTCTCTCTCCTGTGGAGTGCTGGGCTCCAGTCTGCTAACAAAGGACTGAATGAGAGATTTGCAGATGGTATACAGATACCCACATGTTTTATCACATGTTTTATCACATGTTTTAATTCAATCTAAACTCAAATAATGCCTTGCTAAGATTTACTTGCTCAATCTCTGTAGTAAGTGATATCTGAAAACAGAAATGGAAGCAAACCAAAATCAATTATTCAAGTATTTGAAATTGTATACAAAATGTGAATTGCAGTATGATTGTAATTGAAAATTGCAGTTATAATTGTTAGTTCAACTCTAATTCATTCCACATCTTTACGAGAGGTAATTCGTTTTCTATTAGTATGTCAAGGGAGAAGACAACATGGAAGAAATTCACCATAAAAATATTGGTGACGGAATTATTTTCAGTTAAACTGAGAATATTGTTGAAGGAATTATTTTCAGTTTTCTTGTCGTGATTATGCAGGAATGTCCAATTGAAATATGGTGGGAGTGTACAAGGCTATTTGATAACTGTAACTTGTATTTGTCTGGCCCCTGTATTAGATTCCAATTGTCGATTCTGAGATAAAGAAGGAAACCGGCGAGCCGAGGATGGATGATGATGTTCAAGTGGTTCCAACACAAAAACTCGTGACAGAGATGGGAACCTATGCAACCCAGAGCGCTCTTAGTGCAAGGCCTTCCAAAAAAGATGAAGATCGGTAATGCCATATTACTTTACATTGTGTATAAATGCCATCACATTAAAAGGTTAGAGATAGATACCTCATTGCTTTAATTGAATCTGATACCAGCAACCTCCCATTCAATGAAATAGGCATTTTGGACACAAATGAAATCAAGAAATATGAAGATATGCTTTCTGCAGTTCTTGCCCAAAATTGTGGGAAGCTTTAGTTTTGGATTCAAAGATGACTTTGTCCATCCGTCCTATTTTAGAATCGGTGTTGAATATAGCTGCTCTTTCCAGCATTGTGCTACTCCTCCTCTCATCCACATTTCTTTCCTCTCCTCCCCCTACCACCACCAGCAATCACTTTAAAGAAGGGTTTTAACCCAAAGCATCACCTATCCATGTTCCCCAGAGATGCTGCCTGATCCACTGAGTTACACCAGCATTTTGTGTCTTCCTTTGGTACAGTAGCATCTGCAATTTCTAGTACTTGCATTCCAACTTTAAGTTTTTCTGAACACAATGAATTGCATTCCTTGATGGCGGAGGTACTGAAGATATACAGTGCCCTCCATAATGTTTGGGACAAAGATCTATCAATTATTTATTTGTCTTTATACTCCACAATTTGAGATTTGTAATAGAAAAAAACATCACATGTGGTTAAAGTGCACATTGTCAAATTTTAATAAAGGCCGTTTTAATACATTTTGGTTTCACCATGTAGAAATTACAGGAGTGTTTATACATAATCCCCCCCATTTGAGGGCACCATAATCTTTGGGACACAGCACTGCCATGTAAATGAAAGTAGTCATGTTTAGAATTTTGTTGCACATCCTTTGCATGCAATGACTGCTTGAAGTCTGCGATTCATGGACATCACCAGTTGCTGGGTGTCTTCTCTGGTGATGCTCTGCCAGGCCTGTATTGCAGCCATCTTTAGCTTGTGCTTGTTTTGGGGGCTAGTCCCCCTCTGTTTTCTCTTCAGCATATAAAAGGCATGCTCGGTTGGGTTCAGATCGGGTGATTGACTTGGCCACAAGAATTGACAATTTTTTAGCTTTGAAAAACTCCTTTGTTGCTTTAGCAATATATTTGGGGTGATTGTATTGCTGTAGAATGAACCGCCAAACATGAGTTTTGAGGCGGTACCCAGACGTGAAGCCGATGCAAAGAAGTCGAAGCCAAAAAAACGAATGGAAACGAGGCCGAAACGCCAAAAAACAGAGAGGATGGGACGCCTAAATGCAAACTAACCGAAAGGGCGGGACGCCTAAACGCCAACTAACCGAAAAGCTGCGTCGCCTAAAAGCAAACTCACCGAATGGCTGCTCTGTTGAAACGCCACCTACCCGAAAGGCGGCGTCGCCTACAGACCAAAGGACCGACTGCTGCTCAACAGAAACGTCAAATAACGGACATGACCTTGACGGGGGGCGAGACTAATCAGCGATTGGTCCAGACCGCCGCGTCCATCACATCACTGTGGAGGGATGAACATTGTCCCACACCTCCGCTCCACCCGACCCACAGCCCGCGGAGGGTGGCCGTGGGAGAGAAGAAGGGGGAGAGAGAAGAGGGGGGAGAGAGAGAAGAGGGTGGGGAGAAGGTGGGAGATGGGAGCGTGAGGGTCATTTTCCCACACAAGTCATAGGTGACTGAGCAATCTGAACCCAAGCACCAAGTTGTAAGCAGCCGAAGGTGTGCATCCCTCGGGACAGCCCCCCATTCTCCCACGGGCTGCGGGTCGGGTGGAGCGGAGGTGTGGGACAATGTTCATCCCTCCACAGTGATGTGATGGACGAGGTTAGTTGGCTCTTAGGCGTCCCGCCCTTTCGGTTAGTTTGCATTTAGGCGTCCCATCCTTTCGGTTAGTTGGTGTTTCGGCTTCGTACTCTTTCGGTTAGTTGACGTTTCGGCCTTGTTTCCATTCGGCTCTTTGGCTTCGGCTTCTCGTCCGTTGGCTCCATGTTCGCACACGTTTTGAGGCATTTGTTTGAACTTGAGCAGATAGGATGTGTCTATACACTTCAGAATTCATTATTCTACTACCATCAGCAGTTGTATCATCAATGAAGATGTGAGCTAGTACCTGCAGTAGGGATACATGCCCAGGCCATAACACCCCCACCACCGTGTTTCACAGATGAGATGGTATGGTTTGGATCTTGGGCAGTTCCTTCTCTCCTCCATACTTTGCTCTTGCCATCACTGATATAAGTTAATCTTCATCTCATCTGTCCACAAGACCTTTTTCCAGAACTGTGGTTGCTCTGTTAAGTACTTCTTGGCAAACTAACCTGGCCAGACTATTTTTGCAGCTAACCAGTGGTTTCCATCTTGCAGTGTAGCCTCTGTATTTCTGTTCAAGAAGTCTTCTGCGGACAGTGGTCATTGACAAATCCACACCTGACTCCCGAAGAGTGTTTCTGATCTGTTGGACAGGTGTTTGGGGATTTTTCTTTATTATAGAGAGAATTCTTCTGTCATCAGCTGTGCTGGGCTTCCTTGGCCTGCCAGTCCCTTTGCGATTAGTAAGATCACCAGAGCTCTCTCTTCTTAATGATGTTCCAAACAGTTGATTTTGGTAAGCCTAATGTTTGGCTGATGTCTCTGACAATGTTATTCTTGTTTCTCAGTCTCATAATGGCTTCTTTGACTTTCATTGGCACAACTTTGGTCCTCATGTTGATAAACAGCAATAAAAGTTTCCAAAGGTGATGGAAAGACTAGAGGAAACACTAGGCGCTGAGAGCTCTCTTATACCTGCATTAAGGAGGTGAAACCAAAATGTATAAAAATACCTTTTAATAAAATCTGATAATGTGCCCTTTAACCACGTGATTTTTTTTTTTCTATTACAAATCTCAAATTGTGGAGTACAGTGGCAAATAAATAAATGATGGGTCTTTGTCCCAAACATTATGGAGGGCATTGGAGTTAATTTAGTTTAGTTTATTTTATAGATACAGTGCGGAAATAGCTCTTTTGGCCCACCGAGTCCACGCCGACCAGCGATCCCCGCACTTTAACACTATCCTACACACTCGAGGGACAATTTACAATTATACCAAGCCAATTAACCCACAAACCTGTACGTCTTTGCAGTGTGAGGAAACTGGAGCACCCAGAGAAAACCCACACAGGTCACAGGTCGAATGTACAAACTCCATATAGACAGCACCCATAGTCAGTATCGAATCCAGGTCTCTGGCTCTAAGGCAGCAACACTACCGCTGCACCACTGTGTACAGTTCACTTCAAAACAGTTTTAAACACTATAGTCTGTCAACGTAAGCAACATATGTTGTCAATGTAGAATTATTTTACTGATTTGAATCCCAAGGTTTAAACATAACATCTTCATGTTGGCATAAACATTTTCATGTTAGCAGATCAGGAAAAAGTATAACCGTAAGAATTAAAGGACTATTGATTTTAATAAAAGTTTTCATGTCTTTCAAACTGAATGGCTTGTATTGCATGCACAAGTTACTTTGATGGATACTGCTTCATCATCTAATTTTAAACTAAAAGTGCATTTTACCAAATATTTTGAGTTGCTTTCTGCTGTCTGTATTGTGTGGTATAGCTGTAAATCTTGGAGAATATAATTAGTAATATTTGATTTCTCAATAATATTCAATGGGCATTGATATATGCCATTACAAATGATTGCATCCACACAGTTCCGTTTTTGGGCTCTGCTAATTCTAAAAAATATTCGTACTCTTTAAGACCACCTCTCCGTGGATTCCTGCTGGATGGTGATTTCTTTGTGGCCGGTGCCCTTGCTACTACACTGACCAAGATAGCTTTGCGTTATACGGCACTCGTTCAGGATAAAAAGAAACAAAATGTAAGTAATAATTCTGTTGAGAAATCAACAAGCAATTGAACAGCTGATTTCCGTTGTTTCCACCAACTAGAAGTATTTTAACCTGAAAGAAGTTTAAGAAATTAAATGTGCCATTAGAAGAGTATTTATTTCTGTTAAAGTTCTTTGCAAAACTTAGGTGTTAATTGTCAAGTTTGCAGTAAATATTAGCCATCGGCAAGGGTTCGTATTTAAAATATCAGGCATGAGATTTCTCTGCGGATTTCGAGTTTCGGTGAGGCATCGCAGCCGTGGCCCCAACGTCGCGAGGCTTCACCGCTGCCGACACCCCACTTTACGTCTGCATGGTGCCGTGCGGCCGAGCCCACTTCACGGCCTCCGTGGTGCCCACGAGGCCACGGCTGGGTTTCTAGGCGGTGATGCAGGAGGCATCGAGACCGCGGCGATGGGGCCTTGCCGAATTTGCGGGTCCGTGGAGAAATCTATCTCTTCCTTTTTTTTTCCTTTTTTTCTGTCTCATGTCTGAAGTATGCACGTTCAAATTCTGTTTTTAAAGACTGGGACAAAAGACTGTTGCAGTCTGCTGTAATGTTCTGGGGAACGGCGGGCGGGTGATCTGGGAGAGTGGGGGCAATGTGGGGGGGTAATCTGGGGAAGAGTGGGTGGTGGGTGATCAGGGGAAAGTGGGCGGGGGATAATCTTGGTAGAGTGGTGGTAATCTGGGGGAGGTTGGGGATAATCTGGAGGAGAGTGAGGGTGGGGGGTAATCTGGGGAGATGAGATGAATGAGTAAAACAGCAGATATCTGACGATGGATAAAGCATTTCAAATGTTTTGGAGCGGAGGAATTACGTGAGTAAAGGATTGCTTCACTGAAATTCTCAAAGCGCAAGGAGTTGTGGTTGCTGGGTAAAGAAATATGGATGGAGAAATATGGAAATCGAGCAAGAAGCTGCATGGATGTGGAAGTTTACCCATGGTATTGAATGGCAACCATTGACCTGCTTATCCTGTTTCTTGCTTTCTTAAATAATCTTTCTTTTGATAGACTTTTATTGCGGAGTCAATGCTAATCATGGCCACCATTTTACACCTGGGTAAATCGTCTCTGCCGAAGAAACCCATCACTGACGACGATGTCGACCGCATCTCGCTCTGCCTCAAAGTTCTCTCTGAGTGTTCCCCGCTGATGAGTGATATCTTCAATAAAGAATGCAGAAAGTCCCTCTCTCAAATGCTGTCAGCCAAACTAGAAGAAGAGAAACTGTCTCAGAAGGTAATGTATTCAAGAAAGCCCAGGATGCGTAACGGTTGATCCGGGTGTTTTGTTTTTGTAACCTCTGTGTATATTTGAAGTGGGAGAATGTCTGGTATTCATGATTCAGATCACTGTTGTCCAAGAGTTACTGTTGGCCCTTGTATACCTGTCAGATAGAATAGACACAAAGTGCTGGCGTAGCTCATTGGGTCAGGCAATATCAATGGAGAAAAAGGATGGGTGACGTTACAGGTCAGTGACCCACTGAGTTATTCCAGCACTTTGTGTCTGTCTTTGGTATAAACCAGCATCTGCCATTCTTTGTTTCTACATCTTGTATTTCTGTCATTTGGCTAACAGAATTTGGGTACTTACAGAATTCACAAATCGCATCCCAAAAATTTGAGACGTGGAATCAAATTGTCTGGTTGAATTTTGTGAAAAAAGTAGATACAATATATATTTTCTACTCCCATTTCTTGATGCATGTGCAGATGAAGCAGCTTTGCGTTTTTTTAAATCGCGATACAAACTGTTTTTGGTGACACAACCTTTTCACAATGTGGGTGCTGCCTGTGGAGCAAATGTACTTGTCAGTAAAATGATTCTAATTTTAAAAGCTCGAAAGATAAATAAAAACCTCAAAGTCAAATTGCTGTTGCAGATTTCTGATTAAGAACATTTGATTAAATTGAAACTTCCTGGTCCATGGCAAAAATTAACATCTGTAAACAAATATTTGTTCAAAGCCTCTGAAGAACCTGGAGATGTTTCAGTCCAACAAAAATGTTCTAAAAATAGATGTGAATGCGCATGTAATTATAGTTTAACACGGGTGTGCCTTCAGATAGTTTAGGAAATAATTGTTCTCCATTCGCCACAGTTGTTCTCCTACATTCAACCAGATACAACAAAATATTGCCCTTCCCTCGCATAATTATGTTGGCTTGGAATGGTATTAGGATTTCAATTCTCAGCGTGTTGGTCCTGAATCCTGTGGACCACTGTTATAGTTTGTGTAAATGTACCCTGATGATTTTCTTCTTTGCCCCAAACAGAAACAGTCTGAGAAGAGAAACGTGATGGTGCAGGCAGACGATCCCATCTCCTTCATGCAGCTGATGGCCAAGAATGAAATGTCCTCCAAAGAGGACCAGTTCCAGCTCAGCTTGTTGGCAGCAATGGGTAACACACAACGAAAGGAAGCTTCCGACCCCCTGGCTTCCAAGCTCAGCAAGGTACAGTGATGATACTTGACCCTTCACTTTAATGAGAAACTCTCTGTAATCATTATTCCCTTGCTATCTCAACCACACCGTCTCCCATCCCTTTCTCCCTTTCTGTGTCCCTACTGTATCTGTTCTCCAGATGAGGCTATCCACTCCAGGACATCTGGATTGATTGGTTGATGTTACCCTTGCCCACATCTCATCCATTTCCCACACTTCTGCTTTCTCCCCACTAAAGTTCCATTAGTCCATGCTTTCAGCATGCCAGCCTCTGCATCCAACATGTTATTAGTCATTCCCACCAGGTGCAACACAATTTCACCAGCAGTCGGCCCTCCCTGTCCCTTTCTGCTCACCATGATAGCCATTCTCCCTACGTCTCCCTGGTTGGTTTGTCCCTCCTCACCCATCTCTCCCTGTCTGGGCACTCTCCCATGCAATGGATTTAATCATCCAACCAGGTAAACTGAGCGGTTATTGTCCTTGGAAAGCTCACTCATGGTTGCAACGTTTAAAAGACACGGGACAGGTAAATGGATAGGAAAGGTTTTGAAGAATATGGGCCAAATGTGGACGGGTGGGACTAGTGTAGATGGGGCATCCTTAGTTGCTCTGATCAAGTTGTGTCAAAGGGCCTGATTCCGTACTGTATGATTGATTCTATGACTCGAAAGGAGTACTGGGTTATTGTGTTTTATTTTATTTTGTAGGTTACACAGTTGACTGGTTTCTCAGATCCAGTTTATGCAGAAGCCTATGTACATGTCAATCAATATGATATTGTACTTGATGTACTTGTGGTCAATCAGACCAGTGACACGCTTCAGAACTGCACTCTGGAACTAGCCACGTTGGGTAGGTTTTCACAGTTAAGAAAGAGTTCATTTTATGATTTAACTCTTTGAGACATTGCTGTATGAACGTCATTTCACGAGAGGCGGTGATGTGTATCCTGGTTGTTTTTTTCCCCTCACCAGGCGATCTTAAACTCGTTGAGAAGCCTTCACCGCTAACACTTGCTCCACACGATTTTGCTAACATCAAGGCAAACGTCAAAGTAGCTTCAACAGAAAATGGCATCATTTTCGGGAATATAGGTGAGAAGGAGGTTTGTTTACCCGGTAACAATTTGTGTGTTATTGTCTGAAGAAAAATAACACTGGATTAGGAAACAACAGATAATAATGGAATAAAGAATGTGTTGGGGTGAACGTTTGTTGATTCCTGCCTTAATGTTGGGTTCCTTTTGATATTTATTTTAATCTATGGAAAAGAATTGACAAAGCGTGATGTGCGGAAACAGCTCGGTGTAGTTAGTATCAACAATGCCAGTTCACCATCGACATGGGTTTTGAGAACCGTTTGTAATCCTCCCAAGAGGAACTAGCACAGACTGTTGGCAGGACTCTTCATGGCATGTCCCACACATGGAGCACGCCGTCTCCACTGTAGGAAATATCATGTGCTGTGGCCAGGCATGAAACTGCTCAGAAATGAGTCAAATAAAACTAACACCGGTTAACCCACATCTTAAAACTTAATTTGAGATATCATAATGTCAAAAAATTCAGTGTTTCAGATATATATAGAACAGCACAGCACGGGTACAAGTCCTTTGGCCCACAATGTTCGCCCGCGCCAAGCCTATTGCTAGGTTAAACTAATCTCCTCTGCCTGCACATGATCCATATTCCTCCATTCCCTGCATATCCATATGACTATCTAAAGGGCTCTTAAACACCACTATCGTATCTGCCTCCACTACCACCCCTGGCAGCTAGTTCCAAGTACTCACCACCATCTGTGTGTGAAAGAAAACAAGTGGAGATGTTTGGAAACGAAGAGGAAAATACTTTAAAAATGAAGTGAGAAAATCAAAATGTCTTTGATGAACAGAATCACTCCTCTGCCTGTGTTCCATGGGAAGGATTTTTTTCCATTTCGGTACTTGAATTGATAGTTGTGCCTGATCTGTGTTTGCAGTTTACGATATATCCGGGGCAGCCAGTGACCGCAACTGTGTGGTGTTGAGCGACATACACATTGACATCATGGACTACATCCAGCCCGCTCTGTGCACCGACGCAGAGTTCCGGCAGATGTGGGCCGAGTTTGAATGGGAGAACAAGGTAGAGAAACCATTCACCAAAACAATAGTTTGCTTGCTCAGCTAAAACAACTGTTCATGGATAACTGATCGAATTGTTTGTGTGTTTTATTTCCTCAAGGTTACAGTTAATACGAACATTACTGATCTGAATGAATATTTGCAGCATATTCTTAATTCGACCAACATGAGGTGTCTGACTCCAGAGAAGGTGCGTGTATTTGTTGCCACAAGAGTGGGATATATGTATAAATCAGGGCTCTTCCTCTTTTTGCCAGGCGGTACTGATCTCCATCCATGCCCTCTTCTTTGCAGTTGATCTGTCCGCTTCAGTTCATAATTTGAGCACATTTCCCGCTAGTATTTTATTACTTAGATCAGGGGTCGGCAACCTTGTTCTGCATAGGGGCCGGGACGCATGTCTGTGAGCGGACCACATCTATCGCGCGTACACATGGATCCCGCCCTTTTCCCGCCCTGGATGGCAGGCATCAAATCACGTGTTCACAGAAAGTAGACAAAAATGCTGGAGAAACTCAGTGGGTGAGGCAGCCTCATGCAGTCCTTCCATGTCTCACTGGCTGTGTATCTCCAGCATTTTGTCTACCTTCAATTTTTCCTGCACCTGCAGTTCTTTCTTAAATGTGTCGCAGAAGGTGCGCAACCGTGCTGGAGGCTTTGCGCAGGATGCGGTACGGCCTGAGCTCGGCCGCGCTCGGGGCGCTCGGCGGGCCGGATGATTACAGGGGAAAAAATCCGCCTGCGGACTGGATGACTTCAGGTTACGAGCCGCATTCGACCCGGGGACCGTAGGTTGCCGACCCCTGACTTAGATGTTTATGCTTCCTGAATTAGACATTTGGAGTTTCAGAATTTTGTGTCTATCTTCAGTTTAAACCAGCATCTGCAGTTCCTTCCTAAACAACTCTGAGCATGCAGTTTCCCAAGGACTGAAATATTAGTTACCATGAAACTGAATGAGTGCTGCCGAAATTGTCATGTCCATATTGTTTAAGTCACAAAACTTACTCCTATTCATTAAGTTGGTCATTGTTGTCGGAAGGCGAGTCGTAGGGTCATACAGCGTGAAAACAGCCTCTTTGGCCCAATTTGCCCATGCCAACCGACATGCCCCATCTACATTAGTCCCACTGTCCTGAGTTTGGCCCACATCCCTCAAAACCTATCCTATCCATGAACCTGTCCAAATGTTTCTTAAATGCTGTGATTACGTGCCTGAAATATCTCATCCATCGGCGTTTTCTACATGCCTACCACCCATGCTGTACAATAAAAGTTGACCCTCAGGTACCTATTAAATATTTCCCCTCTCACCTTAAACCTCTGGTCCTCTGGTTCTTGATTCCCCTATTCTGGGTAAAAGACTGTACATTTATCCTATCTATCTACCAGATGGAAGGCAATTCTGGATTTAGTGTTGTCTAATGAACCAGATTTAATAAGGGAACTCAAGGTAAAGGAACCTCTAGGAGGTAGTGTCCATAATATGATAAGTTTTAATCTGCAATTTGAGAGGGAGAAGGTTAAATCAGAAGTGTCAGTGTTGCAGTTGAACAAGGTGGACTATGAAGGCATAAGAGAGGAGCTGGCCAAGGTCAAATGGAAAAACATCTGAGCAGGAATGACGGTGAAAAAGCAATGGCAGGAATTTCTGGGCATAATCCAGAAGATGCAGGATCATTTCATTCCCAAGAGGAGGAAATATTCTAAGGGGAATAAGAGGCAACCGTGGCTAACAAGGGAAGTTTGGGATGGAATAAAACCAAAAGAAAAGGTGTATAACATAGCAAAGAGTAGCGGGAAGCCAGAAGATTGGAAAACTTTCAAAGGACAACAGAAGGTAACTAAAAGGGCAATAGGGGGTGAAAAGATGAAGTATGAGGGTAAGCTGGCCAAGAATATAAAGAAGGGTGGTAAAAGTTTCTTTATGTATATTGGAAAAAGATTAGTAAAGATAAAGATAGGTTCCTTGAAGGCAGAAACAGGTGAAATTATTATGGGGAACAAGGAAATGACAGAAGAGTTGAACCGGTACTTTGGTTCTGTCTTCATTAAGGAAGACACAAACAATCTCCCAGATGTACTAGAGGACAGAGGATCTAGGGAGACAGAGGAACTGAAAGGAATTTGCATAAGGCGAGAAATAGTATTGGGTAGACTAATGGGACTGAAGGCTGATAAATCCCCCGGGCCTGATGGTCTGCATCCCAGGGTACTCAAGGAAGTGGCTCTAGAAATCATGGAGGCATTGGTGATCATTTTCCAATGTTCTATAGATTCAGGATCAGTTCCTGTGGATTGGAGAATAGCAAATTTTTCAAGAAAGGAGCGAGAGTGAAAACGGGGAATTATAGACCAGTTAGCCTGACGTCGGTGGTGGGGGAAGATGCTGGAGTCAATTATTAAAGAAATAATAACGGTGCATTTGGATAGCAGTAAAAGGATTGGTCCAAATCAGCATGGATTTATGAAGGGGAAATCCTACTTGACTAATCTGGAATTATTTGAGGATGTGACAAGTAAAATGGATGAACGAGAGACGTAGATGAAGTGTATCTGGACTTTCAGAAAGCCTTTGATAAAGTCCCACACAGGAGATCAGTGGGAAAATTAGAGGTATTGGGGGTAGGGTATTGACATGGGTAGAGAATTAGTTGGCAGACAGGAAACAAAGAGTGAGAATAAATGGGTCCCTGTCAGAATGGCAGGCAGTGGCGAGTGGAGTGCCTCAAGGCTCGGTGCTGGGGCCGTAACTATTTACCATATATATTAATGATTTTGATGATGGGATTAAAAGTAACACTAGCAAATTTGCAGATGACACAAAGCTGGGTGGCAGTGTGACCCAGTGTGAACTGCGAAGAGGATGCTAGGAGGTTGTAGGATGACTTGGACAGGTTGAGTGAGTGGGCAGATGCATGGCAGATGCAGTATAATGTAGATAAATATGAGGTTATCCACTTTGGCGGCAAGAACAAGGAGGCAGATTATTATCTCAATGGTGTCAGATTACTAAAAAGGGAAGTGCAACGAGACCTGGGTGTCCTTGTACACCAGTCACTGAAAGTAAACATGCAGGTGCAGCAGGCAGTGAAGAAAGCTGATGGCATGTTGGCCTTCATAGCAAGAGAATTTGAGTATAGGAGCAAAGAGGTCCTTCTGCAGTTGTACAGTTCCCTGGTGAGACCACATCTGGGGTAGTGTGTGCAGTTTTGTTCTCTTTGAGGAAGGACATCCTTGCTATTGAGCCAGTGCAGTGTAGGTTCATGATGTTAATCTCCAGGATGGCAGGACTATCATATGAGGAAAGGTTGGAAAGGCTGGGCTTGTATTCTGTCATTTAGAAGGATGAGAGGGTATCTTAGAGAAACGTATAAAATTATAAAAGGACTGGACAAGATAGATGCAGGAAAAATGTTCCCAATATTGGGGTAGTGCAGAACCAGGGGCAAAAGTCTAAGAATAAAGGGGAGGCCATTTAAAACTGAGATGAGAAAAAACTTTGCAGGAGAAATGGCCTCCTGCACCTATTTTCTATGTTTCTATTTTGGTGATATTTATATTCTGGCATTAAGTAGGTTCCTCTGGACAAGCTATGTGGTTTGGTCCATTGATGTGCTCTAACAGGCTGGTCTTGTTGGTGTAGTTTGCTGCCTGCAGTTCTCATTCAGCGTTTCCCCTCGCCTGTACAGGTGACCCCTTCCTGTGTTGCGGAGGGGTTGTGTTCTGAGAAATCCCTGGACCCACAGCGATTATTGTCTAACACAAATCCATTTTCCCGTCGAATTCCATGTTATAGTCAGATGAGTTCCTGCAGGATATTTTTTCACTCATTTCATCTTTGATGACAGTGACCCACCACCATATTTCTCTTGGGCTGCTTGCAACCCAGCGGTATGAATATTGATTTCTCTAACTTTAAGTAACCCTTGCTTTCCCTCTCTCCCCGTCCCTCCCCCATCCCAGTTCGACTAGTTTCACTGACCTCCTGATTAGATGTTACTGATTGTATGCCTCGTTGTCACCTTCCCCTCGGCTAACAATGAGCCATTCTACTTTTTCCTTGATCATCGTACCCTTTGATCGGTCATTTTCACACCTTACCCTTCCATATCACTATGTCTCCCTCTCCCCTGACTCTCAGTCTGAAGAAGGGTCTCGACCCGGATAATCACCCATTCCTTCTCTCCAGAGATGCTGCCTGTCCCATCTCCTGAGTTACTGCAGCATTTTGTGTCTTATCATCAGTACATAACTGAGGCTCATATTAGACGTGGGGTGGGGGAAGGGGTGCATGGACAAACTCGTGGATAGAGAAAGGTTTAGGAAGGGGGGGAGGGTGGATATCAGGTAAATGGAAGGGATCTGTGGGAGAAAGGCGGGTTTTGAAAGAACCCCATGGACTATTGCAAATGACACTTGAATGAGTGATTGGGATGCCTTTTGGGACGTCCAGAGCTAACGAGCAAATCGGGGCCAGATTGTTGCTAATTGGTCGCATTTGGTGATGATTGTTCGTGCCTAAATGCAAGAATCACTTCACGCTGCTCCAAGTGAAAGCATTGGAAGTGGAGAAATGGGGAGTTGGGTGAATAGGTCAAGGAGTTCGAGCAGAGTTGTAAGAATAGACAAATATCCTTCTAACAAATGGGTGATTTCTTTACCTGTTTGAGTTCAGGGAAACTTGCTTGGTATCTCTACCTGACATTAGATGTCACCATTACTCAACCCTCCAAGATAAAAGGGGAACAGTTGTTGCCAATTTCTCCCAATCGCTCTCTCAGCCCACATTTAACACCAACACCACTAAAACTATTCTTGGTTTCTTTTCCTCTATTCCAATCACACATGATAACTGTAACGGGTAATTAAATGTGACTCGTCAAAGTATACGGTGTGTCCCCTAAAATGAAAATGAGAGGGCATTATTTGTGAGGGTGGTTGAATGAAGGGAGTCAATTTGAAGAAGGTGGCTGGTCTTTGAAAACATACGTTTGAACTGGGAAGCAATGAATAAATTGCTGCTGGAAAGTCTGGGTGTTTGAGCGTATGTGAACCGAGTCTTGTGTAACGCTGCCACTCAGTGGAATGGTTAAACACTGCACACTAGCTCCCAGCGTTTCCAAACAAGACCTTGTGCTGGTTTTTGAGCAAAGGGTGACTTCAATGGGACTATAGCTATAGCTCTGGCCTCACTAAACCCACGTTGAAATGAGGATCATCCTGACATCAACAATGTCACTGCAATCACTTGTTGTGGGGAATGAGTGCCACAACTTGCCTTTTGGCAATTACACCCATGATTGGTATTGCCAAAATGTGAAGAAAGTAAATGGTAACTGTAAATGGCTGGATGGTGTTTGTCAATGTGTAACTGTGCAGGCAGCAGAGTTCTGAACCTGCGATATGAGATTACCGCGATGGGTCTGTGATTAGCAGTGGTGAATCCAGGTGGTTGTGAAAAGATCAATTCTTGGTTTGAAATGTCTTTTGTCCACGATTTTATTTTAAAACCTGGGCAGCACGTATGCACTCGATTACCCGTTACAGATAGGATGTGGCTGGAATGTGGAGACTGATGGATGGAATGAGAGGTTGAGGAGAATCTTCATCACATTGTGGGAGGGAGGGGCTGAGGGAGAGCAGATGTGCAGGCAACAGAACAACTGGTCAGGGGTCAGTCAGATGCAGAGACACTGCCGTGTGATGAGGGAAGCACCCTATCCAAGAGTTCTTCTTTACGTATGCCGTCAGCTTTGGGGGGATTTTAAGACATTGCTTACAAATTCTCCAGTGTGTGGCATCTTCACCCTCACCATCACCCGGCGGGGTCACAACATCGGAGGCCTGGATTGCCTCAGCGCAGAGGGAGAGCAAGGAGGGAAGAGACAATGACTTTGGGACTTTAAACTGTGTTGAGTGTTTGTTTTGTTATTTATTCTATGTTATGACTGCAGGCTAAACCATTTCGTTGCACTGAAAAGTGCAATGACAATAAATTGAATCCAATCCAATCTTAAGTTTATGTTTAATATTGTCATGTGGACCGAGATACAGTGAAAAGCTTTGTTTTGCATGCTATCTAAACAGATCAGATAATACCATACAATCAAGTCGAACTCAGGTAGCAAGGGAAAGATACTGAGTGCAAAATATAGTTCTCGCCAACTCAAACTTAGTTACGTGGAACCAATTTATTCACTTATTTCCCTGCATGTTTGGCATAAATATGGGGTTGCATTTACCCTTCAGACTGTTCTTCTGTTTAGGGAGTTTCTTGCACCAGTGTCGTTTATGAGACAGCCGATTTTCAAATAATATAAATTGTTTTTCAATTTCAGGCACTTTCTGGTTACTGCGGTTTTATGGCAGCCAACCTCTATGCACGTTCAATATTTGGAGAAGATGCACTTGCAAACGTTAGCATAGAGCGATCAGTTCACCTGGGAATTGATGCTCCTGTGACTGGGCACATACGCATTCGGGCAAAGAGTCAGGTACGTTATGTCCGATTCGGCAGTGAAATTCTATCATTCAAGTACATACCGAAGCATAAGCAACGTTTGGATTTAAAATGTAACTGATATACAGTGCCCTCCATAATGTTTGGGACAAAGACCCATCATTTATTTATTTGCCTCTGTACTCCACAATTGGAGATTTGTAATAGAAAAAAATCACATGTGGTTAAAGTGCACATTGTCAGATTTTAATAAAGGCCATTTTTACACATTTTGTTTTCACCACCTAGAAATTACATCAGTGTTTATACATAGCCCCCCCCCCCCCATTTCTGGGCACCATAATGTTTGGGACACAACAATGTAATGTAAATGAAAGTAGTCATGTTTAGTATTTTGTTGCATATCCTTTGCATACAATGATGCTTGAAGTCTGCGATTCGTAGACATCACCAGTTGCTGGGTGTCTTCACTAGTGATGTTCAGCCAGGCCTGTATGCTTGTTTTGGGGGCTAGTCCCCTTCACCTTTCTCTTCAGCATATAAAAGGCATGCTCAATTAGGTTCAGATCGGGTGATTGACTTGGCCACTCAAGAATTTACCATTTTCTAGCTTTGGAAAAACTCCTTTGTTGCTTTAGCAGTATGTTTGGGATAATTGTCTTGCTGTAGAATGAACCTCCGGCCAATGAGTTTTGAGGCATTTGTTTGAACTTGAGCAGATAGGATGTGTCTATACGCTTCAGAATTCATTATGCTACTACCATCAGCAGTTGTATAATCAATGAAGATGTGAGCTAGTACCTTCAGTAGGCATACATGCCCAGGCCATAACACCCCCACCACCGTGGTTCACAGATGAGATGGTATGCTTTGGATCCTGGGCAGTTCCTTCTCTCCTCCATACTTTGCTCTTGCCATCACTGATATAAGTTAATCTTCATCTCATCTGTCCACAAGACCCTTTTCCAGAACTGTGGCTGCTCTTTTGAGTGCTTATTCGCAAACTAACCTGGCCATCCTATTTTTGTGGCGAACCAGTGGTTTGCATTTTGCAGTGTAGCCTCTGTATTTCTGTTCATGAAGTCTTCTGCGGACAGTGGTCATTGACAAATCCACACCTGACTCCTGAAGACTGTTTCTAATCTGTCGGACAGGTTTTGGGGGATTTTTATTATAGAGAGAATTCTTCTGTCATCAGCTGTGGAGATCTTCCTTGGCCTGTCAGTCCCTTTGTGATTAGTAAGCTCACCAGTGCTCTCTTTCTTCTTATTATTCCAAACAGTTGATTTTGGTAAGCCTAAGGTTTGGCTGATGTCTCTGACAGTTTTATTCTTGTTTCTCAGTCTCATAATGGCTTCTTTGACTTTCATTGGCACAACGTTGGTCCTCATGTTGATAAACATCAATACAAGTCTCCAAAGGTGGAGGAAAGACTAGGTGCTGAGAGCTCTCTTATACCTGCATGAAGGAGGCACTAAATACACCTGAGCAAATACAAACACTTGTGAAGCCATGTGTCCCAAACATTATGGTGTCCTGAAATGGGGGGACTATGGATAAACACTGCTGTAATTTCTACATGGTGAAACCAAAATGGATAAAAATGGCCTTTATTAAAATCTGACAATGTGCACTTTAACCACATCTGGGTTTTTTTCTATTACAAATCACAAATTGTGAAGTTTAGAGGCAAATAAATAAATATTGGGTATTTGTCCCAAACATTATGGAGGGCACTGTACATCTGCACACGTTAAACTGGATAAACTTCTGTTCACTCTGTCTGTTCTTTGTTGCAGGGAATGGCTCTCAGTTTGGGTGACAAGATCAACCTGTCCCAGAAGAAAGTGAAAGCATAGCGGCTTTGTCAAACATCCTTTCAGCTTAAATTAATGTTAGTTTAATCCATCGATATCCAATGTATCTAATACAAGATCATAGATGTTAAGTCTCCTGAGGGCACTTGTGATTGTTCACATTTCCATGCAATGAAGCTTTTATCATACAATTCAAAGACTATAGAATCCTTTAATCTTGTCTTCTGGGCCTTGCTGCAGACGTCTCTTTTACACTAAAGTTTATCAATTATAATAAAGATAAATTCTGGAAATGTTTGCTGCTCATCTGGTTTTTGGGAATGTTAAGAAATGTTTCATTCATAGAAACATAGAAACATAGAAAGTAGGTGCAGGAGTAGGCCATTCGGCCCTTCAAGCCTGCACCGCCATTCAATATGATCATGGCTGATCATCCAACTCAGTATCCTGTACCTGCCTTTTCTCCATACCCCCTGATCCCTTTAGCCACAAGAGCCACATCTAACTCCCTCTTAAATATAGCCAATGAACTGGCCTCAACTACATTCTGTGGCAGAGAATTCCAGAGATTCACCACTCTGTGTAAAAAATGTTTTTCTCATCTCGGTCCTAAAAGATTTCCCCCTTATCCTTAAACTGTGACCCCTTGTTCTGGACTTCCCCAACATCGGGAACAATCTTCCTGCATCCAGCCTTTTCAACCCCTTAAGAATTTTGTAAGTTTCTATAAGATCCCCCCTCAATCTTCTAAATTCTAGCGAGTACAAGCCGAGTCTATCCAGTCTTTCTTCAGATGAAAGTCCTGCCATCCCAGGAATCAGTCTGGTGCACCTTCTCTGTACTCCCTCTATGGCAAGAATGTCTTTCCTCAGATTAGGAGACCAAAACTGTACGCAATACTCCAGGTGTGGTCTCACCAAGACCCTGTACAACTGCAGTAGAACCTCCCTGCTCCTATACTCAAATCCTTTTGCTATGAATGCTAACATACCATTCGCTTTCTTCACTGCCTGCTGCACCTGCCTGCCTGCTGCACCTGCATGCCTACTTTCAATGACTGGTGTACCATGACACCCAGACCTCGTTGCATCTCCCCTTTTCCTAATCGGCCACCATTCAGATAAGTCTACTTTCCTGTTTTTGCCACCAAAGTGGATAACCTCACATTTATCCACATTATACTGCATCTACCATGCATTTGCCCACTCACCCAGCCTATCCGTCACCTTGTAGCCTCCTAGCATCCTCCTCACAGTTAACACTGCCCCCCAGCTTCGTGTCATCCGCAAACTTGGAGATGTTGCATTCAATTCCCTCGTCCAAATCATTAATATATATTGTAAATAGCTGGGGTCCCAGCACTGAGTCTTGCGGTACCCCACTAGTCACTGCCTGCCATTGTGAAAAGGACCCGTTTACTCCTACTCTTTGCTTCCTGTCTGCCAGCCAGTTCTCTATCCACATCAATACTGAACCCCCAATGCCGTGTGCTTTAAGTTTGTATACTAATCTCTTATGTGGAACCTTGTCGAAAGCCTTCTGAAAGTCCAGATATAACACATCCACTGGTTCTCCCTTATCCACTCTACTAGTTACATCCTCGAAAAATTCTGTAAGATTCGTCAGACATGATTTACCTTTCATAAATCCATGCTGACTTTGTCCAATGATTTCACCACTTTCCAAATGTGCTGCTATCCCATCTTTAATAACTAGCAGTTTCCCCACTACCGACGTTAGACTAACTGGTCTGTAATTCCCCGTTTTCTCTCTCCCTCCCTTTTTAAAAAGTTGGGGTTACATTAGCTGTGCATTTATGTAAATAAAGCATGGTGCACAGACTCCACCATCATCGAGAGTCACTGCTCAGCTAACCTTGAGTTCCTCTTGGTTAGATGCAGACCGTTCTATCTGCCCAGAGAGTTCACCTCCACTGTTGTGACTGCAGCCTATATTCCTCCTGATGCTAATGCTAAGCTTGCAATTAAAGAACTGCATACTGCCATTAGCAAACAACAGACTCACAACCCCGAGGCAGCCTTCATTGTTGCGGGTGACTTCAATCACTCCAACCTGAAGACTACTCCCCAAATTCCACCAACATGTCTCCTTCACCACTAGAGAAGACAAGACACTGGACAAAGTCTACACAAACATGGCTGAAGCTTACAAAGCCGTCCTCCTCCCCAACCTTGGTCAGTCTGATCACCTCTCATTGTTCCTGCTCCCTAAGTACTCCCCACTCATCAGATGTGTTAAACCCACTGTGAGGACAGTTAAAGTCTGGTCAGAGGAGGCGGACTCCACACTTCAGCAGTGTTTTGGAAACACTGACTGGAAGGCGTTTGCAGCCCAGGCCACCCTTGACTCCCACACGGACATTGATTCCTACACATCCTCTGTTCTGGACTTTATAAACTCCTCCATCAACAGTGTCACCTCCCTCAAACGGGTTACCATATTCCCGAATCAGAAGCCATGGATGAAAGCGAGGTCAGGCTACTGCTGAAAGCACGGGACACTGCTTTCAGGTCAGGCGATGCCCGAGCCTACAGTTCACCCAGGGCAAACCTGAAGAGGGGCATCAAGAAGGCCAAGCACTGCTATAAGCTAAGGATTGAGGAGCACTTCAATAACAACTCCTACCACCGACGCATGTGGCAAGGCATCCAGGCCATCACAGACTATAGACCCACCAACACCACCCCCACATCCAGCGACGCCTCCTTCCTTGAGGAGCTTAACCACTTCTATGGCCGCTTTGACAGGGACAATCTAGAGATGGCCATCAAGGCTGTGCTCCCTGCCGATCACCAGCCCCTCACACTCACCCCCTACGACGTGTACGTGGCACTGAGCAGGACTAATGCACGTAAGGCTGCTGGCCCTGACGGCATCCCCGGGCGCGTCCTCCGGGCCTGTGCTGCGCAGCTGACAGACGTCTGGACTGACATCTTCAACCTGTCACTTGCCCAAGCAGTTGTACCCACGTGCCTGAAAACCACCTCCATCGTGCCAGTGCCAAAACACTCCACTGCGGCAAGCCTCAACGACTTCCGCCCAGTTGCACTTACTCCCATCATCACCAAGTGCTTCGAGAGACTGGTCCTGGCACACCTCAAAAGTTGCCTACCCCCCACACTGGATCCTTATCAGTTCGCCTACCGCAAGAACAGGAGTACGGAGGATGCCATCTCAACGGCACTTCACTCCGCCCTCTCCCACCTCGACAACAGAGACACTTACGTAAGAATGCTGTTCATCGATTATAGCTCAGCATTCAACACCATTATACCCTCTAAACTGATCACCAAACTCGGTAACCTGGGCATCAACCCCTCCCTCTGCAACTGGATACTGGACTTTCTAACCAACAGACCCCAGACTGTTAGGTTAGACAAGCACACCTCTTCAACCCTCACCCTGAACACCGACGTTCCACAGGGCTGTGTGCTGAGCCCCCTCCTCTACTCCCTCTTCACCTATGACTGCACACCTGTACATGGTACTAACACCATCATCAAGTATGCAGATGATACAACGGTGATTGGCCTCATCCGCAACAACGATGAGTCGGCCTATAGGGAGGAGGTCCAGCTCCTAGCAGCATGGTGCGCTGACAACAACCTGGCCCTAAACTCCAAGAAGACCAAGGAGCTCATTGTAGACTTCAAGAAGTCTAGGGGCGGCACGCACACCCCCATCAACATTAACGGGACGGAGGTGAAACGTGTTTCCAGCTTCAGGTTTCTGGGGGTCAACATCTCCGATGACCTCTCTTGGACCCACAATACCTCAACTCTGGTCAAGAAGGCTCACCAGCGTCTCCTCAGATTCTGGTGAACTTCAGGTCCATCGGTCTCCTCAGATTCTGGTGAACTTCTACCGCTGCACCATCGAGAGCATCCTTACCAACTGTATCACAGTATGGTATGGCAACTGCTCTGTCTCCGACCGGAAAGCACTGCAGAGGGTGGTGAAAATTGCCCAACGCATCACCGGTTCCTCGCTCCCCTCCATTGAGTCTGTCCAAAGCAAGCGATGTCTGCGAAGGGCGCGCAGCATCGTCAAGGACTGCTCTCACCCCAACCATAGACTGTTTACCCTCCTACCATCCGGGAGGCGCTGCAGGTCTCTCAGTTGAGGGACCAGCTTCTTCCCTGCGGCTGTTACATTACTTAACACTGTACCTCGGTGATTGCCAGTCACCCCCCCCCCCCCCCGGACACTCCTTCCACCAGAAATAATTGCACTACTACGACTGTATGTACGTAAATATATTTATTTATTGCTCATATTCTATGTCGCTCTTCTAGGGAGATGCTAACTGCATTTCGTTGTCTCTGTACTGTGCACTGCACAATGACAATAAAGTTTGAATCTGAATCTGAGCTACCCTCCAATCCTCAGGAACTACTCCAGAATCTAAAGAGTTTTGAAAAATTATCACTAATGCATCCACTATTTCTGCGGCTACTTCCTTAAGTACTCTGGGATGCAGCCTATCTGGCCCTGGGGATTTATCGTCCTTTAATCCATTCAATTTACCTAACACCACTTCTCGGCTAACCTAGATTTCACTCAGTTCCTCCATCTCATTTGACCCCTGGTCCTCTGCCTTTTCCGGCAGATTATTTATGTCTTCCTTAGTGAAGACAGAAACAAAGTCGTTATTCAATTGGTCTGCCATGTCTTTGTTCCCCATGACCAATTCACCTGTTTCTGACTGCAAGGGACCTACATTTGTTTTAACCAATCTTTTTCTCTTCACATATCTATAAAAACTTTTGCAGTCAGTTTTTATGTTCCCTGCCAGTTTTCTTTCATAATCTATTTTCCCTTTCCTAATTAAGCCCTTTGTCCTCCTCTGCTGGACTGAATTTCTCCCAGTCCTCTGGTAAGCTGCTTTTTCTGGCTAATTTGTATGCTTCATCTTTTGTTTTTGATACTATCCCTGATTTCCCTTGTTATCCACGGATGCACTACCTTCTCTGATTTATTCTTTTGCCAAACTGGGATGAACAGTTGTTTTACTTCATCCATGCAGTCTTTAAATGCCTTCCATTGCATATCCACCGTCAACCCTTTAAGAATCAATTGCCAGTCTATCTTGGCCAATTCACGTCTCATACCCATAAAGTTACCTTTCTTTAAGTTCAGGACCCTTGTTTCTGAATTAACAATGTCACTCTCCATCCTAATGAAGAACTCAACCATATTATGGTCACTCTTGCTCAAGGGGCCACGCACAACAAGGCTGCTAACTAACCCTTCCTCATTACTCAATACCCAGTCTAGAATAACCTGCTCTCTCGTTGGTTCCTCTACATGTTGGTTTAGAAAACTATCCCGCATACATTCCAAGAAATCCTCTTCCTCAGCACCCCTGCCAATTTGATTCACGCAATTGAATTGAATTGATTTTATTAGGGACAGTGCATATTAATAAAACATTTGCTTTGTAATATGCAAGATTGTAGACCAGTGGCTAATTTCCATCTTTGGTCCCACACAAGGTAAACACATCCCAAACAAGGTAAAAAACAAAAGACAATGACAAAAACAAAACAAACAATATGGTTTAGCCTGCAGTCATAACATAGAATAAATAACAAATACTCAACACAGTTTAAAGTCCCAAAGTCATTGTCTCTTCCCTCCTTGCTCTCCCTCTGCGCTGAGGCAATCCAAGCCTCCGATGTTATGACCCCGCCGGGTGATGGTAGGTAAGTCCCGCAGGCTGAATCCGAGCTCCGCAAACGGGCCGGTTCAAACTCCCCCCACACACACACAGCCAAACAAACCGAAACAAACCGCAAAAACAGGACAAAAGAAAACAAAAAACAGAAAAGACAAACGGACTGCAGGCGAGCTGCAGCTGCAAGGCAGCGCAGCCACTCCTTCAATCTATATGTAGATTGAAGTCACCCATTATTACTGTTTTACCTTTGTTGCACGCATTTCTAATTTCCTGTTTGATGCCATTTCCAACTCCACTACTACTGTTAGGTGGCCTGTACACAACTCCCACTAGCGTTTTCTGCCCCTTAGTGTTTCGCAGCTCTACCCATATCGATTCCACATCCTCCAAGCTAATGTCCTTCCTTTCTATTGCGTTAATCTGCTCTCTAACCAGCAACGCTGCCTCACCTCCTTTCCCTTTCTGTCTAACCCTCCTGAATATTGAATATCCCTGGATGTTCAGCTCCCAGCCTTGGTCACCCTGGAGCCATGTCTCCGTGATCCCAACTATATCATAGTCATTAATAGCTATCTGCACATTCAACTCATCCACCTTATTACGAATGCTCCTTGCATTGAGACACAAAGCCTTCAGGCTTGTTTTTACAACACTCTTACCCCTTATACAATTATGTTGAAAAGTGGCCCATTTTGATTTTTGCCCTGGATTTGTCTAGCTGCCACTTTTACTTTTCACCTTGCTACCTATTGCTTCTACCCTCATTTTACACCCCTCTGTCTCTCCGCTCACACATTTAAGAAACCCTTTCCCTTTAACTCCATCCTCGACTATCCCATTTGACACCCCACCCCCCTTATTCAGTTTAAAACCACCCATGTAGCAGTGGCAAACCTGCCTGCCAGAATGCTGGTCCCACACCTGTTAAGATGCAATCCGTCCCTTTTGTACAGTTCCCCCTTACTCCAAAACAGATCCCAGTGATCTAAGAATCTAAATCCCTGCCCCCTGCACCAGATCCTCAGCCACACATTCAGGTCCCGTATCTCCATGTTCCTGCTCTCGCCAGCACGAGGAACTGGAAGCAAACCGGAGATAACAACCCTGGAGGTCCTGCTTTTCATCATTTTTCCGAGCTCTCTAAAGTCACGCTGCAGAATATTCATCCCCTTCTTTCCAACATCGTTTGTGCCGACATGCACTACCACTTCCGGCTGTTCACCTTCGCCCTTGAGGATTTTCTGAACTCTGTCCGTGACATCCTGGATCCTGGCACCAAGAAGGCAGCACGCCATCCTCGAATTCCGTCTGTTGCCGTACCTCTCACAATGGAGTCTCCCACTACAATGGCGTTGCCTGACGTTGGCCTCTTTGGTTTTGGCTCAACAGCCCTATTTGCTTCGCAAGCCAGTCCGCCGCTCAGTGTAATAACGTCTTCTGTCCCGTCAGCTTCTAAGTGGGTGAACCTGTTCACAAGAGGTACAACACCCGGGGACGTTTGCATTCCTTGCTTCCCTCCCTTTCTCACCATCACCCACCTTCTCTCTTCCAGTGCCTTAGGTGTAACAATCTTACTGTAGGACTTGTCGAGGAACGACTCAGTTTCTCGGACGAACCTGAGGTCATCCACTTGCTTCTCCTGTTCCCCAACACGGTCCTTCAGGAGCTGTACCTGGATGCACTTCTCACATTTGTAGCAGCCAGAGGTACCAGCAGTGTCCTTGACCTCCCACATACTGCAAGCATCACACTGAATCAGCTTGCTTGACATCTTCTTTCGTCTCCCCCTCTCCAGCGTTTTGCGTAGCCTCCTCTCCTCAGCCTCCTCGCCGAAGACTCTCGAGCCAAAGACTTGCATTTTTCTCACAGGGCAATTTCCTCACAAGGCCACTGCCTCTCCCTGAGAGCCTTCTTGCTTATATTGACTGATAAATTGCCTAATTTACCAATTTACAAACCAAATTCCGCAGTTTTCAACTGTTTTCCCCCTCTGACTCACTTCTAACTCTCCTGCCACTTGGGCTAGAGCCAATCAGTGTTTTCTCCTGCTTATCTTTGTTGCTGTTGCTTCCAAAACAGCATTCATATCTGTTATTAAGAATATGATTACCAAAATAATCAAGAGCGAAAATTGCTCACATCCATGTTAGTTGTGAAAACCTAACTCTGGATGGGAGATACAGTCCAATTACAATATGTATTAATTAATTCTGGCAAAGACCATCTGCTGTGTGTTAGTGATTAAAACGATGCAATTTAGGTTACCAGCATCCTATAATTGAGGGGTTGCCCATACTTTGCATGTTGTATGAACGATGCAACATCTAAAAACATGACAGAAGATATTAGGCTCACTGGTCTATAATTCCCAGGGGTTTCTTTGCAGCCCTTAAATGGAGGTTTTATTTGCAGCCCTTAAAGTTAGTCAGTCCTCTGGGCTTGACACATAGATGGCCACTTGGTTTCTAAGGGGGCCTATTCTATCTCTAGTTATACCCTTTCTAGTTATGACTTTCTACAAAATCTACTTCCCCTGCTCATAATGTGGCTTCCTCTAGGGCAGTATGGTGGCGCAGCGGTAGAGTTGCTGCCTTACAGCGCCAGAGACCTGGGTTTGATCCTGACTACGGTGCTGTCTTTACGGAGTTTGTAGGTTCTGTCTGTGATTGCGTGGGTTCTCTCCGGGAGCTTCGATTTCCTCCCACAGTCCAAAAACCTACAGGTTTGTAGGTTAATTGGCTTCGGTAAAAATTGGAAATTGTCACTAGTGTGTAGGATAGTGTTAATGTATAGGGATCGCTGGTCGGCGAGGACTCGGTCGGCCGAAGGGCGTGTTTCCGCACTGTATCTCCGAACTAAACAAAATTCTACACTGGAGATTTCAAACAGTAATTTGTGTGTCGGCTTCACAGAACTCCTATGTTCTGCATACGATCTTACAATTGCCTGTACATTTTAATTCTCCATCCCTATCCATCTCTGGCTCTTTATATTTATGCTCTTTTGATATTCTAATGAAGTCTTTACAAGCTCAAGTCATATCAGCTGATAACTCAACATGGCTTCAGGATGCAACAATTTTCAACCATTTCACATGTCTAGACAGAGCATGTCAAGTTTGCAACAAAGCAAGTTAGCGCTATGAAAGATTAAACCTATAATATTAGCTTTGTTTTTTTCCTCCACAGATGGTGCATGGCCTGAGTATTTAACCTCATCTTTTTTTTTAAACTTTAGTTATTTTCCCCTGTTTATGTATCGATTTGCAGAATAGTTGTTCCTCACCAGAGTGCTCTCACATTCTGATTTTGATTTCCATAATGGTTCAGAATGGTTCAGAAGAGATTCAGAAGTTTCGCAGTACCTTCTCTTTTTGGCAACATGATAAACCTTCCCATTAAACCTACTCGTCACTTGTTAGCTGCACATAGATCCTTTCCTGTTAGGTTTTGCTGCAAACTTTGCATTCTTTAAACTTTTGCTGTAAACTTTGCATCCTTCGTTTATAAAATGTAATAAAACTTCCCAACGTACCATAGCCATTTCATGCCTTCTACCATTTAGTTTGCTGTGCTTCAACAGAAGATGACCAAATCGCTACCAGTATTGATATGCTTTGTTTAATTCTATCCTTCTTCCCAGAAGGACTAATAATCAACGGATTATTAATAGACAGCACCCCATATTTCACCAACTGATCGAGAAACCTATCTCTTACATGAATTTATTCACTTTATTTCTCCTAAATTGGGTTGTCCAGTCCCTTCGCAGTACTGTCAGATGACAAGTTGTAACCAATGGGAGTTGGCTGAAGGGGCCCAGTGATGCAGGTCCATGGTTGCTGACAGGACAAAGGTGAGGAGGAAACTTAGCCTCTACAAAAACGTGGAGAAGTTAAATGAGTCGACAGGGTAACAGCAGATGGATAGGGTTTGGAGAACCATGACGTTGATCCACAAGTTGCTGCATACCTTCGTTGGCCTGGCTACTGCTGGGAAGCCCTGGTTCACTCTTCTGCTGAGAGTCCAGCTCTGGTGTGATGCACTGCGGTGCTGTGTGGGGGATGCAGCAAACTGCTGCACTCAGCCACTTGGCAATTGCTGAATCCCCACTTGCTCTTTCACTGTCGGAGATGTGCTTGAAATTGGATGTTTCTGAATGTGTTTTACTTTTTTTAAAACATTAAACATTTAAAAGCAATTCAAAGCATTTAATCTACCTCCCTTTCTGCTGGTTGTGGACTTCTACCATTCATATCAATAAATCATACCACTATTGTTCTGGCAGGGTTAACCACTTAAGAAGGAACTGCAAATGCTGGAAAATCGAAGGTACACAAAAATGCTGGAGAAACTCAGCGGGTGCAGCAGCATCTATGGAGCGAAGGAAATAGGCAACGTTTTGGGCCGAAACCCTTCTTCAGTCTGATAGGGGGTGGCGGGGAGAAGAAAGGAAAAAGGAGGAGGAGGAGCCCGAGGGCTGAGGGATGGGAGGAGACAGCCCGAACATTGAATTCTCCCAATTTTGTTAGCCCTTGCTGTCTCCTCCCCTTCCTCAGCCCTCGGGCTCCTCCTCCTCCTTTTTCCTTTCTTCTCCCCGCCACCCCCCATCAGTCTGAAGAAGGGTTTCGGCCCGAAACGTTGCGTGTTTCCTTCGCTCCATAGATGCTGCTGCACCCGCTGAGTTTCTCCAGCATTTTTGTGTACCTAACCACTATTGTATACCACTATTGTTCTGGTAGGATTAACCTGATATAGTCCCATTGGGCTCCACAGATGTCCTGCTGCCATTGTAAATCCAGTGGAGATGCTTCACTGCAGCCTGTTCCTGGGCATAGGCAAGTTGTTGACATGTATGTAAGCAGATCCATGCAAATTTCTACTAGACACATGCTCCTGTTAGCTTCAATGTCAGCACTTTTTGTGTTCTTGAGAAGGTGGCGAGGTTATAGGATTGAAAGGGGCTGCTGATGAAGCTTAGGTAAATTGGTTTAGTGCATACATAGAAACATAGAAACATAGAAATTAGGTGCAGGAGTAGGCCATTCGGCCCTTCGAGCCTGCACCGCCATTCAATATGATCATGGCTGATCATCCAACTCAGTATCCCGTACCTGCCTTCTCTCCATACCCTCTGATCCCCTTAGCCACAAGGGCCACATCTAACTCCCTCTTAAATATAGCCAATGAACTGGCCTCGACTAACCTCTGTGGCAGGGAGTTCCAGAGATTCACCACTCTCTGTGTGAAAAAAGTTTTTCTCATCTCGGTTTTAAAGGATTTCCCCCTTATCCTTAAGCTGTGACCCCTTGTCCTGGACTTCCCCAACATCGGGAGCAATCTTCCTGCATCTAGCCTGTCCAACCCCTTAAGAATTTTGTAAGTTTCTATAAGATCCCCTCTCAATCTCCTTAAATTCTAGAGAGTATAAACCAAGTCTATCCAGTCTTTCTTCATAAGACAGTCCTGACATCCCAGGAATCAGTCTGGTGAACCTTCTCTGCACTCCCTCTATGGCAATAATGTCCTTCCTCAGATTTGGAGACCAAAACTGTACGCAATACTCCAGGTGTGGTCTCACCAAGACCCTGTACAACTGCAGTAGAACCTCCCTGCTCCTATACTCAAATCCTTTTGCTATGAAAGCTAACATACCATTCGCTTTCTTCACTGCCTGCTGCACCTGCATGCCCACTTTCAATGACTGGTGTACCATGACACCCAGGTCTCGCTGCATCTCCCCTTTTCCTAGTCGGCCACCATTTAGATAATAGTCTGCTTTCCTGTTTCTGCCACCAAAATGGATAACCTCACATTTATCCACATTATACTGCATCTGCCAAACATTTGCCCACTCACCCAGCCTATCCAAGTCACCTTGCAGTCTCCTAGCATCCTCCTCACAGCTAACACTGCCCCCCAGCTTAGTGTCATCCGCAAACTTGGAGATATTGCCTTCAATTCCCTCATCCAGATCATTAATATATATTGTAAATAGCTGGGGTCCCAGCACTGAGCCTTGCGGTACCCCACTAGTCACTGCCTGCCATTGTGAAAAGGACCCGTTTACTCCTACTCTTTGCTTCCTGTTTGCCAGCCAGTTCTCTATCCACATCAATACTGAACCCCCAATGCCGTGTGCTTTAAGTTTGTAAACTAATCTCTTATGTGGGACCTTGTCGAAAGCCTTCTGGAAGTCCAGATACACCACATCCACTGGTTCTCCCCTATCCACGCTACTAGTTACATCCTCGAAAAATTCTATAAGATTCGTCAGACATGATTTACCTTTTGTAAATCCATGCTGACTTTGTCCAATGATTTCACCACTTTCCAAATGTGCTGCTATCCCATGTTTAATAACTGACTCTAGCAGTTTCCCCACTACCGATGTTAGACTGGTCTGTAATTCCCCGTTTTCTCTCTCCCTCCCTTCTTAAAAAGTGGGGTTACGTTTGCTACCCGCCAATCCTCAGGAACTACTCCAGAATCTAAAGAGTTTTGAAAGATTATTACTAATGCATCCACTATTTCTGGAGCTACTTCCTTAAGTACTCTGGGATGCAGCCTATCTGGCCCTGGGGATTTATCGGCCTTTAATCCATTCAATTTACCCAACACCACTTCCCGGCTAACCTGGATTTCACTCAATTCCTCCAACTCCTTTGACCCGCGGTCCCCTGCTATTTCCGGCAGATTATTTATGTCTTCCTTAGTGAAGACGGAACCAAAGTAGTTATTCAATTGGTCCGCCATATCCTTGTTCCCCATGATCAACACACCCGTTTCTGACTGCAAGGGACCTACATTTGTTTTAACTAATCTCTTTCTTTTCACATATCTATAAAAACTTTTGCAGTCAGTTTTTATGTTCCCTGCCAGTTTTCTTTCATAATCTATTTTTCCTTTCCTAATTAAGCCCTTTGTCCTCCTCTGCTGATCTCTGAATTTCTCCCAGTCCTCCGGTATGCTGCTTTTTCTGGCTAATTTGTACGCATCATCCTTCGCTTTGATACTATCCCTGATTTCCCTTGTTATCCACGGATGCACTACCTTCCCTGATTTATTCTTTTGCCAAACTGGGATGAACAATTTTTGTAGTTCATCCATGCAGTCTTTAAATGTCTTCCATTGCATATCCACCGTCAACCCTTTTAGAATTAATTGCCAGTCAATCTTGGCCAATTCACGTCTCATACCCTCAAAGTTACCTTTCTTTAAGTTCAGAACCATTGTTTCTGAATTAACAATGTCACTCTCCATCCTAATGAAGAACTCAACCATATTATGGTCACTCTTGCCCAAGGGGGCACGTACAACAAGACTGCTAACTAACCCTTCCTCATTACTCAATACCCAGTCTAAAATAGCCTGCTCTCTCGTTGGTTCCTCTACATGTTGATTTAGATAACTATCCCGCATACATTCCAAAAAATCCTCTTCCTCAGCACCCCTGCCAATTTGATTCACCCAATCTATATGTAGATTGAAGTCACCCATTATAACGGTTTTGCCTTTGATGATGATCCACACGGCACGACAGTGTACTGGATACTTAGTGAGGGAAAGTTCTTTGTCCTGGTTGGGATGAAGTCAAGCATTGGTGGAGCTGCTCCTATTTAGATAAATGGAGGTACTGGTGGCACAGTGAATTGTATGGAGGAAAATAAACTAATTCAAGGAGACATAATGTAGAAACAAGGAGCTACAGATACTGGCTTACACAAAAGGACACAGAGTGTTGGAGTAACTCAGCGGGTCAGGCAGCATCTCTGTAGAACATGGATAGATGACTGTTGTTTTGTGTAATTTCTTGACTCAAAATGTCACCTGTCCATGTTCTCCAGAGGCGCTGCCTGACCCACTGAGTTACTCCAGCGTACTGTGTCCTTCAAGGAGACCTGGATAGGCTGGTGGAATGTGTGAATAAGTGGCAGCTGAGAAATGCGAGGTGTTTGTAAGAAGAATTAGGAAAAGAACAGGCCCAGGATGCTGGCCGGACTTTACTACTGGTGCCACTTCTAAAAGTGAAGCAAGAACAGGGAGATGCAGGAGGATATGTCCACTGATGTGTAGGAAGGAACTGCAAATGCTCGTTTTAAACCAAAGATAGATACTTTTGAAGAAGGGTCTCGACCCGAAACGTCACCTGTTCCTTTTTTCCAGAGGTGCTGTCTGAGCTGCTGTGTTACTGCAGCGATTTGTGTCTTTCCACTATATATTTCCACTATGACAGTGGCATGTGGACGAAGAAGGGGTTAAAGGTATATGGAATCTTGTGCTTTATAAATAAGGGCACAGAGTGTAAGAATAAGGGAACCATGATGAGGGTTCATTAAGTAGTCCAATGGTGTCTGGGTCTGGATGTTACACTTTGGAAATATGTAAATATTTCAGAAGAGGTGCAAAAATAAAATGATTCCTCTGTTGGTGGATAAACTAGATGTTAGTTGTAGTGACAGATTTTATATCGTTCAAGGAATCTTTCCTCTAGCCACTATGATTGAAGACGGGTTAGGAGATAATAATCGAAACGCATTCACCAGCTCTCCACGAGACATTCAATGCCGTCGAAAGATAAATCTTCAGAACACAGTCTCTTAATTAATAGTTTCTTTATTGTCGAAATAAAAATATTAAGATATTTATCCAACCTTCTTGTTTAAATACATTTTGATCTTACTCATAGTCAAACTCGTGCATGGTCAAAAACTGTGACCTCTCCCCCTTGCTTCTGCAAACTAAAACTAAAAAATACCAGGGCGTCTGCGCGAGAATCCCAGCCGCAAACATGCCTCCGACTACGTAATAAATCCCACCTACATAATTGTAGGCAGATAAAATTTAAAGGTAACTGGTTATAGTTATAACATACTGAGTTAAGCTAAATGGCTTCTACATTAGTCATCAAGAGTGTTTTATTGTCATATGCTGCAGATGGGACAATGAAATTCTTACTTGCTGCAATACAACAGAATATGTGAATATGTAAACATAGTACATAACGGGAGAAGAGAAAAAATAAAAATACATAACAAATATAGTGCAATAATAATATAGTCTTGCAGTTCAGAGCTCAGAGCTTATTTGTTGTTGTGTTTAATAGCCTGATGGCTGTGGGGAAGCAGCTGTTCCTGAACCTACACGTTACAGAAGGCTCCTGTACTTTCTTCCCGATGACAATGGTGCAATGTGTGGCCAGGATGGTGTGGGTCTTTGATGATTTTGGCTGCGTTTTTGAGGCAGCGACTATGATAGATCCCTTCGACGGTAGGCAAGTCAAAGCCGGTGATGGACTGGGCAGTGGTCACAATTTTTTGTAGTTATTTCCGCTCCTGGACGTTCAAGTTGGCGAACCAGGCCACGATGCAACTGGTCAGAATGCTCTCTATCATGCACCTGTAGAAGTTTAGGAGAATCCTCTTCGACATGCCGAATCTCCGTAACCTTCTCAGGAAGTAGAGTCGCTGATGTGCCTTCTTTATAATTGCATCGGTGTGCAGGGTCCAGATGTGAAGGTTATTATCCTTGGAATGTGGTTGTTGGGGAGATCTGATGGAGGTATTGAAGGTCAAAGGGAGTGACTGTTCACTTTGATGGAGGATCGAGAACTGCGGGGCATAGAATGGAAGGTGGCTACCGACAAAACAAAACTCACTTGGGTTCTGTGCTCCCAGGGCAGGATGGGACAGTGAGACATGTTGGATTGTCTTTACACAGCACAGACCTGATGGGCTGAATGGTCTCCTTCCCTGTTGCAACTATGTAACAAGGGAGGTTAACAGCGAGTGGTGTGGACTCTCACAGGTACTGCCGCTACCACGGGTACTGAGTTCCCCACCATCGAAGGGATCCACAGGAGCACTGCCTCAAGAAGGCAGCCAGCATCATCAAAGACCCACACCACACTGGACACGCTCTCATCTCGCTACTACCATCTGAGAAGGGTGACCACCAGGTACAAGAATAGTTTCTTCTCAACTATCGGGCTCTTGAACACAATACAACACTAAGGATAAGGGGGAAGTCTTTTAGGACCGAGATGAGAAAAATATTTTTCACACAGAGAGTGGTGAATCTCTGGAATTCTCTGCCCCAGAAGGTAGTTGAGGCCAGTTCATTGGCTATATTTAAGATGGAGTTAGATGTGGCCCTTGTGGCTAAAGGGATCAGGGGGTATGGAGAGAAGGCAGGTACAGGATACTGAGTTGGATGATCAGCCATGATCATATTGAATGGCGGCGCAGGCTCGAGGGGCCGAATGGGCTATTCCTGCACCTATTTTCTATGTTTCTATCAGATTCAGATTCAACTTTAATTGTCATTGTCCGTGTACAGTACAGAGACAACGAAATGCATTTAGCATCTCCCTGGAAGAGCGACATAGCATATGATTTGAATAAATATTTACATTAGCATATATACAGACATAGTGTTTTTCCTGTGGGAGGAGTGTCGGGGGGGGGGGGTGATTGGCAGTCACCGAGGTACGTTGTTGAGTAGAGTGACAGCCGCCGGGAAGAAGCTGTTCCTGGACCTGCTGGTCCGGCAACGGAGAGACCTGTAGCGCCTCCCGGATGGTAGGAGGGTAAACAGTCCATGGTTGGGGTGAGAGCAGTCCTTGGCGATGCTGAGCGCCTTCCGCAGACAACGCTTGCTTTGGACAGACTCAATGGAGGGGAGCGAGGAATCGGTGATGCGTTGGGCAATTTTCACCACCCTCTGCAATGCCTTCCGGTCGGAGGCAGAGCAGTTGCCATACCATACTGTGATACAGTTGGTAAGGATGCTCTCGATGGTGCAGCGGTAGAAGTTCACCAGGATCTGAGGAGACAGATGGACCTTCTTCAGTCTCCTCAGGAAGAAGAGACGCTGGTGAGCCTTCTTGATCAGAGTTGAGGTATTGTGGGTCCAAGAGAGGTAATCGGAGATGTTAACACCCAGGAACCTGAAGCTAGAAACACGTTCCACCTCCGTCCCGTTAATGTGGATGGGGGTGTGCGTGCCGCCCCTGGACTTCCTGAAGTCTACAATGAGCTCCTTGGTCTTCTTGGATGTAACCAGAGATAGACACAAAATGCTGGAGTAACTCAGCAGGAGAGGTAGCATCTCTGGGGAGAAGGAATGGGTGACGTTTCGGGTCGAGACCCTTCTGGCAGTTTCTTTCTATACAACACTAACCCATAGCCGCTATGAACGTCTGCGGACTTTTTGCACTGGTTATTAATTTATTTAATTATTGTTTCGTATATATGATTGTGGATATATTGTGGATAGCGACCTACTGCTGCAAGTAAGAATTTCATTGTTCGGTTGCTGGTACATTTGACAACAACCAGTCTTGAATCTTAATTAATTTCCCTCATGTTATGTGGTTTGCTGCCAGGATTACTGTCTAGGATGCACCCTATGGTGGAGACAGTTCACAAATGGAACTGTGACTGTGTTCAGACGAAGGTGGAATCCGTTTTTTGAAGTCACCGACTTCATTTGAACAAGTTAATTCAGCTTCTGGTAACTGGCACAGAAGGAGGCACTACCACGATCGGCTAGATGGTGGCGCTGGTGAACCTAAAATGTTGCCTGTAGTGTTTTCTGGGGCTGTTGTGTCATTTGGTGAAAAAGGAAAAAAAAAGTAGTTATATACAATATTACAATATTTATTACATGTCATTTGAACCTCAGTGAGGCTCAAACGAAACTCCGTTTCCACAGCCATACAAACAAAGACAATTTACTACAGACATACACACAATTCAATTTACAGTAACATCCATCACAGTGAACCTCCTCCTCACTGTGATGGAAGGCAAAGTCTTTTCTTTCCCCTGCTCTCCATTTTTCTCCCAAACCATCTCCCAAACATCCCAGTTGTCGCCCAAACCACGAAGCGTTGGGTATAATGAGATGTGAAATGAGAATGACAGTGTCGGTATGTCGTGGTTAGTTCTGTGTTCAGACATTCAGGGGGTTTCGTGTTCCTTTTCTAGGTCTGCACAAAACTTGCGAGTCTTTAGTTTCCAACAGAAGTCTTTAATATTTCACTCAATGCTGGCAGCAAGACTAGTCACAATGGTTGCCGACAGGATAAACTATATCTCCCTTTATCCTGTGCAGCGCCACCTGTTGCACGGGAGGAGCAACGGATCCTCCCACCCCACACAGTCCACCAAACATCACACTCCCCCTTTCCAGTTTGAACATCTCCATTTGGCTGGACCTCGCTTCACTCTTTTTTTCCCCAGCCTTTTTTGTGTTTCACAACTCTAAAGGCACAGAATCAACAGAGTTTTCGTCAGTGTTCCCTTTTGAAGAGATATAAATATATGCTTTATCTGTATGTTGTTCTTTCTCCACTTGGCTGTAGTTTTTCTCGGCGGTCGTCAGCGTTTTGGATGCGAATGCAATTGGTTCTTCCTTGCTGTTCGGCGCCATTTGTGAGATTACATCTCCATGACCATATGGCGATGCATCGGCGGCCAGCGAGATCGGCTTCGATGGGTCATAGTGGACCAAACGCATCTTCTGGGCGAGCATATCCTTCAACCTGGTGAATGCATGGTCACACTCTTTGGACCAGTGACATTTGACGCCCTGTTTTCGCAGGTTATTCTCGCACTTGCTGACCAATCTGTGGTCGATGACAATGCCATAGTTGATCCATCGTAGATCAAGGCGTTCATGTCAAGCTTGAAAGCATGGATCCACTCAATGGCGCACAGGGATGTACCTTCTTTACCAACGACGATCAGCGGCAACATCTGTGTCATACCATTACTGGAAACGGCGACAGGCATTTGCCTTTCGTGGGAATGGGCTGTCGTCCGTATCCGAAAAGGTGGATGTTTTCCGGTTTCAGTTTCGACGATCCGATCCGCTCCCAGATGTCCTGACCCACAGTGACACAGCCGCATCAGTGTCCACCTGGAACTGTAGATCGACGTTCGAGACCCGCAGCGAAATCCTCGGCTTGTCGGTGATCGTGGACGCACCGAGCACGTCAATAGAAATGGTCTCCGCGATTTGGTCGACTGTAACCATATAACCATATAACAATTACAGCACGGAAACAGGCCATCTCGGCCCTACAAGTCCGCGCCGAACAATTTTTTTCCCTTAGTCCCACCTGCCTGCACTCATACCATAACCCTCCATTCCCTTCTCATCCATATGTGTTTTGCGTTTTCTTGCCCTTTCTCCGCTGTCCTACGGATTGACACCCTGCTGTAAAGTTTGTGACCACGTAAGGCCCTGTTGTGACTAGCACAAAGAAAACACGTCCGACATCTTGTAAGTAAGATTTAATCTGAACAACCCACGGAAACTTCTCGAAGGTCACCTGATCTCGATCACGAGGCACAGGCATTTATATTAAAGGGGCACTGGCATTTATATTACATATACATCACACCTGCCTGGAGATGACCATTTCGGTAATAGGCATAACAAACGGACTTGATATACGGGCAGTCACGGTGATGATGAGCAGTCGACTATTTCCAACATTACATTTATTTTCCATTCAAATATTATTTCCAAGTAGACCTTTAGATTTCTGTTACAACGCGCGAACTGTGATTTATAGAAAACACAATCCAGCGGTATGAATATTGATTTCTCTAACTTCAAATAACCCTTGCATCCCCTTTCTCCCCGTCCTTCCCCCTCCCAAGTCGTTGTCCTAGTTTCAAAGTCGTCTTGAGTCTCATTGTTTGTAACTCGTTTACACCTTGTCCACAGCTTGTTTCTTTTATCATCGTTACTTTATTTGCATATCTTTCATTCATTTGTTCTACCCTCTCTATATTCACTGTCTATATCAAAGATCCGCTATAAGATCTTTGGTCTATATCTCTCGTTTCCCTTTCCCCGGACTCTCAGTCTGAAGAAGGATCTCAACCTGAAACGCCACCTATTCGTTTTCTCCAGAGATGTTGTCTGACCCGCTGAGTTACTCTAGTTTTTTGTGTCTAGCATTTAGACAATGGAAGACTTCGCTCGTGTTTAAAACGTACTTAGAGCTGAACACAGATCTACTGACTGTAGAGTTGTGCAAATACAAGGTCTGTTTGATAGATCTTTCACTAAATTACTGTTACATGTACGGGCTGTTAAAAAAAGTATTCAACCAGACGTGTTCACGACTTTTAATCACCACTTTATTGTGGGGAAATGGAAAGTTTGAATCATCGCGTTCCTCTCTGCGGACACGTGACTGCAGCTAATGTTACAATAATATTAAGCAGGATATTATCATAATTCCCTCTATTGAGAGATGATAACGATATATGAATATTAAGTAGGATATAAGTGACTCTCAGAGGAATGAATTGATGGTAACTCTCTGATGCCGCAGACAACTCGCTTTCACGCGAGCAAAACTGCCGGCGTAACTATTTCGCATGTTGTGCGTTTTGCTTGCCTTCAGGTAAAATTAATGCACTGGCGGATAATATTTTAACTCAGTCGCGAAACACTGGCATTTTGTTTAAAAGTTGAATTTAATGTAGACTTGCATAGCAACTTGTGGCACTGATAATATGTTTTCTCCTTGTTATTCCCCAAAATTAAAGCCGGTAGCTTCTTGAAATGAGTGCCCAGAATCAGTTCATTACCGGTGCATGATATTAATTAACATTGCAACATTAGAAAGTTAAAGTTAGTTCATAAAGTAACGGAGTGACAGACCCCTCGCTCGGTGGTGCAAAGTGATATGTTTTAGTTTCGAGTTCCACATTTTTTTCACTTGACCTTTAAAGTCTAGTGTTTTTTCCAATGACATTAATTCTTCCTGATGTGAAATGAGCAACATTTCTTCTTGGACTTATCCTTTTTTTAACCTTTCGATTACCAGGACCTATCTTTTTTTGATCGGCAAGGGCAAATTGGGCTGAATGGCCCATTTCCATGCTGTATGCTCTATAACTCTACGACTCATTGGGGGGGGAAGCACAAAGGAGGAGAATCTGGTTGATATTATGTTGAAATGCGAACAAACACCCATCTGCAGGTGTAAAACCAACGGCAGTTTTCTACATGTCACACACACACACAGCTGTTGCATGGAGCTGAATGAAAAACATTTCTGTTCCTCCATTCGAGCCAACCACCAGTGGTGAAGAGAGAGATGCAACGTGTGTTTTTGCATTACTACTAGGATGCTTATTGTGTACACGGGCCCGCTAAACTGCTGCGAGGAAGATGAAGATGGGTCTCGACCCGAAACGTCATCTTTTCCTTCTCTCCAGAGATGCTGCCTGACCCTTTTTATTTCAAAATATACTTTATTCAATTGGAAAATATATACAATTTCTGAACCATTCAAACAAAATTCATCCGACATTTTCGGAGACTATACAAATTTTTTCCAGTACAATTTTTTTACATTTGTCAAATTTCACCAAACAGTCCCCCACCCGTGCCACTCTGTGGCCCCTGTCCAAGTAATAAATATATACAATGTGTACACAGTGCGAAAATTTCCATCTGACATTTCAAGTTCCACAAAAAATGTCCCCCACCCGTGCCACTCATGTGGCCCCCTGGCGTGGGATACCTTCCCTTAATTTAATTTGAGGGGCGTCTCCACCATACCGTGCCCCCCATGTCCAGCAGCGGAAGGACCCTAGACTGTGGCCCTCCCTCACCGAGCCTTGGCCTTGGCTGCACCAAGCACGTACTCCTGCAGTCTGCAGTGGGCCAGTCGGCAACATTCCCTGACGGACATCTCGCTCTGCTGGGTGGTGAGCAACGCTCGGGCAGACCAAAGAGCGTCTTTCACCGAGTTGATGACCCTCCAGCAGCAGAGATGCTGCCTGACCCGCTGAGTTACTCCAGCTTTTTGCGTCTATCTTCGCTATAGATCAGCATTTGCAGTTCGTTCCTAAGCATTTCGTCGCCCCCTTGTCGGTACACATGACAATTAAATACTCTCGAACCACGCTCATTTCACTCTCTGGTGTGGAAGTGTGTGAATATTCAGCAGCAAATTTGCATTATTAGCATGTTAGGGCGGGCTACCGGCGCGAATATTCAGCGAACTATTTGCATATATTAGCATGCGCGGGGCATGAATATTCAGCGGGTTATTTACATGTATTAGCGTGCGCGGGGCGTGAATATTCCGCGGGTTATTTCCATGTATTAGCATGCGCGGGGCGTGAATATTCGGCAGGTTATTTGCATGTATTAGCATACGTCGCCTGCTCCGTACATGAATATTCAGCAGCTGAGCTGCCTGCATTAGCGTGTGCCGCCTCCATTCTCCGCGGGGCGTTCTCCTCATGATCGGCGGTGCCTGACCGCAGCCCTCCCTCCCTCCCTCTCTCTCTGTCCGTCAGTCAGTCCGCGCCCACACCTTCTCCCTGCAGCGTGTGGTCCAGTGCGGAGCGCTGAGCTGAGGAGTGAGCGGGCCCGTGTCCGTGGCCCGACGGCAGCAGGCGGCCCCGGGGGGAGGGAGGGAGGGGGCGGGAGGCCAAGGCTCGGGCCGGGCCCAGGCTCCAGGCCCCGTTGCCATGGCAGCCGGCAGAGAGGGCGCGGCGCAGGAGAAGTACAAGCTGGTGGTGGTGGGCGGCGGCGGCGTGGGCAAGAGCGCCCTCACCATACAGTTCATCCAGGTAGGACGCTGCACCACGCCAGCCCGGGGCTGCGGCCTACACCCGGGGCCGCGCCCTGCAGTTCCCTAACCGGTCCCCCCGCCCCCCCGGGTCCGTGTCCCCCCCCCCCCCCCCCGGTACGTGTGTGTTCGGGTCTGATCCCCACCCTACGGGGTCTGTCTCCTGCCTCTGTCCGCCTCCCCCACAGGGTCCTATCCTGGTTATATTTCACCCCCGGGGTCTGTCCCTGCGAAGATAGACACAAAATGCTGGAGTAACTCAGCGGGTCGAGTCCCTGTCCATGTGAGTCTGTCCTTGCACCCGTCAGTGGATCTGTCCCCGGGGTCACCGGCCACTAGACAGTCCACACACATAGACACAAGTCCACACACAGACACAACATGTTGGAGTAACTCAGCTCCGTGAGTCAGCGGTTCCCGGCCAGCAATCCACAAATCCTGGGCAGATAAGATCAAATCTTACTCTCACTTCTTTCCACTTCCCCTCCTCGCAGTTGCATTGATTTGTGAGACTACATGGCCGAGCCCTGTTAGTGTCCACACTGCCATCACTCTTTTCTCTGGATACAATTCTCCAAGTGTTATTGTAAAATGGCTTTAAACTGGGCTTGACGTGGATTTCCATCGCTATAACAAGAGGTTAGAGAAGTTTCTGCAGTTAGCAACTGCTGTTTTATCCGGAATGGAAATTAAACTTGCAGTTCTGTGTGATACCTTATATTCTAACCTCGGATGGGATGTATTTTGCTCTCTCATGTAGCAAGTATGTGAGAAATATGGAATTCGAAGATAACAATGATTTACTTACGTAAATTGGATATTGTACTCCTGGATCTGCTTTTCCAGGCTCTGAAACTGCCTTTAGTGAATGGCCTAGCATCATTTGCAGGAAATATATTTTTATTCAAGAAGCTTGTTTAAATCTCGAGCAAGCAAATCACCATAGTCCTTTCATATTTAAGGGCTATAATGTGTCCCAGGTATCAAGAAAAATATATTTGTTTCGATGTTTTAATTCATTAACGTAACCTATTTTAAGTTGTAAACAGCTGTGGCATTTCAACCGTTATGTTTACAACTGTTGGCCATCTTCCAGCTGTCACATTAAACCCTGTTCCTGACAAGCACACATTATTCTTCATTGGTGCCATTTAACTCGCCGTTCTGCATTGAATTTTTTAGTATTATTACATTGTTTGTGTTTAATTCCTATGATAATAGTTTGGGCTCTTTGCTTAGTTTAGAGATACAGCGCAGAAATAGGCGCTTCTGCCCAATGAGTCCATGCCGACCAGTGATTCCTACACACAATTTACAATTTTTCTTAGTCAATTAACCTACAAACCAGTACGTCTTTGGAGTGTGGGAGGAAAGCGGAGACAACACAAGCACCTCACAGGGAGAATGTACAAAATCCGTGCAGACCACACCTGCAGTCAGGATCGAACCCGGGTCTCTAGCGCTGTAAGGCAGCAATTCTACCACTGTGCCATACACTGTGTGGTTGATGGATGGGAAAATATTAAGAAAGCCAGCTAACCTAAAAGTATTGTAAAATGAAACAGATTGCAGTAGTCTTAATATCTGTATCTTCTGAGTAACCTCATTATATTCTGAATAATGAGATTGAGGAGTTTATCTTGTAGGTTGCAAAACTCATTGTCCCTCTGAATGTCCTCATTCAATCTGCTGGGAGAGGGCAGGATTATTATTGAACAGAAACTCAACTGGTGAACATTGTTGATATAAGGAACTGCAGATACAGGAATCTCGTGCAAAGTGCTGGAGGAACTCATCGGCTCAGGCAGCATCTGTGGAGGGAATGGATAGACGACGTTCGGGTCGGGACCCTTCATGCTTAAGACTAAAGCTGTTGTCTGTTTCCTTTGGTCAAAAATGGTGGGAGACTGTAGGAAAGTACAGACCAATTAGCATGACACCTGCCAATAGGACAATATTAAAGACATAATGGTACGGCAAAATGAAGCTAATTGGGGTTAAATAATTTTCTACAAGGGAAATTAAATTTGACAGATTAATGGGAATATTTTTGAAGTCACAAGCTGTGCAACAAGTGGAATTGGTGAATGTACATCACTCTCTACAAGACATTTGATTGAGATGGTATATTGAAAGTCATGGAGTGGGAGAAACAAAAAGCTTAATGATGTTGGAGACAATGTATTGTCATGGTTTGAAAATTGGTTAGTTTGCAATAGACAGAGCAAATATTAATGGTCTGATGAAGGATCCTGACCTAAAACGTCACTTATCCATTTTCTCCAGAGATGCTCCCTGACCCGCTGAGTTACTCCAACCATGTGTGTTTATTAATGGTCCTTTACTTTGGTGGCTGGATGTAATGAGTGATGTGCTATTGGGGTCAGTCCTGTCCCTCAACTATTTACAATTATTACAAATGTTTGCATTAAAGCATCTGAATATATTGTTGTGGAATTTGCTGATGTTGTTAAGTTGTTAAGACACGGGCATCAAAGGAATATTGGCAGTTTAAGTGAATGGGCAAGAATGTGACTAATTGAGTGTATTGTGAAGAAAATGTGAAGTGGTCCATTTTGGCAGAAAAGTTAAAAGGCACATCAAAATGGTGGGAAAATACTGGGTGCTGTGAGTTTCCTTGTGAAAGCTTATATGCAGGAGCGTGAGGCATGAGGAAAGCTAACAGCGGTATTAATGTTAGTCATTTGATTTAAAGATGAATGTTAATGCATTAGAAGTAATTTGGCGAAGGGTTACTAGACTAATACCTTGAATATGCAGGTTGTCTTGTAGTCTTTATCTAGAGTTTTTGGAACTTTGTCCCTCTAGAGCGGTGAAAGCAGAATTTTTGATTTAGTTTTAAGGCACGTTGATAGCTTCTTGATAAGCACGGGTGCGATAGCTAACCAGGCCAATGTACACAATAGATTTGTTGCAGTCCAATCAGGCATGATCTTGGTCAAGATCAGAGCAAGATTTAAGGGGAAACTAATCTGTGCGTTATAAACTAATCTAAAGCACCATTAGTTAGCTTTGGTGCGGACTAATAAAATGAGGCCATTCGCATTGTTCTGAGCAGTATTACTGATTTACTCTTTTACATTCTTTAATAAATTACTTCAATCTCATTTGTGTATTTCTGTCCCTTAATTTTTAGATCTGTTGTATGCCATCATGTCATTCATAACCTTTATGAATTGGAGACATTTTGCAGATAGTGGCAAAGAACTGTATTCGCTGATCATTATTCTCGAAGCTTCTTGGAAATGTGTAGGTTTGTGTGCTATCACTTTGAGGAATTTGGAAATTCATCTCAGTATGACAACTTGGGCAAAATCTGGGATGCTTGTGAGGAGAGCGTGCTATCTGGGATGCTTGTGAGCAGTGAGCGTGAATCTTCACTGTGATGTCATTTAAGACTGAGGTGAGAAAAAAAGTTTTCACCCAGAGAGTTGTGAATTTGTGGAATTCCCTGCCACAGAGGGCAGTGGAGGCCAAGTCACTGGATGGATTTAAGAGAGAGTTAGATAGAGCTCTAGGGGCTAGTGGAGTCGAGGGATATGGGGAGAAGGCAGGCACGGGTTATTGATTGGGGACGATCAGCCATGATCACAATTAATGGCGGTGCAGGCTCGAAGGGCCGAATGACCTCCACATGCACCTATTTTCTATGTTTCTATGTGTGGAGTAAAACCGGGAACCATACATTTGAATATTTAGTTTGATGTAAATTCATGTACAACAAGTGAAATGGGGACAAAATTATGTGATTGAAGGAAGAAAAAGTTAAAATGGAAATTAATAATTAAAAAACTTGAGGAATTTATATCTAGACCAAAAAAGCATGGAAATAGTAACTTTGAGTGCTATTGAAATGTAATTGAAATCATCAACCATAATTTGTTGGCATGCTTTAGAGGGAGGTATCATAACTTCACAACTATATTTTACTTGAGACTATCTCTTAGTTGCTGGTGTGGAGGAGAAGAATTAATCACAAAACACTTTCTTCAAAATTGGGATTGGTAGTACCTTGTGAAAAAAAATTGCTGTTCAATTCCATTAGTGAGTGCTAATACTTTGAAATCCACGTGAATTTTTTTTCTAAAGATAGACACACTGCTGGAATAACTCAACGCTTTTTGTTATGATTTTGTTATGTCGAGTGCCATGGACCATGGTAGCTTTTAATGTGCTATTGAAGAACAATAGGTGTGCAATAATCTGATTTTTGGTATTAACCATTGAAATTGCCAGAATCTGACATTATGTAGACCATTATGCGGACACTCATGTCCATTATAAAAGACAAGGTTTCTGAGTACTTAGAAGCACACAATAAAATAGGCTGAAGTCAACATGCTTTTGTGAAAGGGTAATCTTGCCTGATGAAGTACATTTTGTCCTCAGACTACATTTTATCACTTCAAGTATCCCTTGCTTTCCCTCTCTCGCCTCCCCACCCTCTCTCTCCTTCCCAGTTCTCTTACCAGTCTTCCTGTCTCCGACAACATTTTATCTCTGTACCGCCCACTCCCCTGACATCACTGAAGAAGGATCTCGACCCGAAAAGTCACCCATTCCTTCTCTCCAGAGATGCTGCCTGTCCCGCTACCCCAGCATTTTGTGTCCATCTTGCCTGTTGACCCTGTTGGAATTCTTTGAGGAAGTAAATAGCAGGATAGACAAAGGAGAAGGTTTGAAGAAGGGTCTTGACCTGAAACGTCATCCATTCCTTCTCTCCAGAGATGCTGCCTGTCTCACTGAGTTACTCTAGCACTTTGTGTCTTAGACAAAGGAGAGTCGGTGGATATGGTTTACCTGGATTTTCAGAAGGTGCTGCACGTGAGGCTGCTAAAGAAGATGAGAGCCCATGATATAAGAGGAAAGATACAAGCATGGATAGCAGGTTGGCTAAATGGCAGAAGGCAGAGTGGCAATAAAGGTTTTTTTTTCTACTTGGCTGCTAGTGACTAGGAGGTGCACACAAGAGCGTTGCATACATTCATACATGCATACATTCCTTTTAAAGCATGAATTCTGTGACTGATCGGGAAAATTGAAGCTGGTATTATATCAAAAGGGGCTTATGCAATTGTCAGGAATTGAGCAACAGGGACACTTGAGAACTCAACAGAGGAACAAAAGATAAAAAGGAAGACTAAATGACAGTAATCTGGTGAGAAACATGCAGAAAGGCATTGAGTTAATTCAAAAAAGTCTGATTTCTGGTTGTTTTGTGAATCTAGGGCTAAAGGGCAATGCAGTAAAATGACACCGGTAGAAGATTGAGGATCTTATGGAATGTTGGAGTGGGTTTAAGTCGACGCGTCTTGGTACCAACTGTGGTAATAAAGGATTGCTTTTGTCATTTAGCTTGATCACTTGTTTTAATTATGATTGAAAAGATTTACTTTTCTCAATAACATAATATATAATATATTCAATGACCTAGTGGTCGGATTCTGGATGAAATAACAAAGCTACTCAAAACATGCCCCACCTTTTTAGTATTGCACTAGACCAAGTGGGTTGAGGGGGGGGGGCAACCTGCGGACACACCCCCACACACACCCCCACACACACCCCCACACACACCCCCACACACACCCCCACACACACCCCCACCACCACACCCACCACCACACCCACCACCACACACACCACCACACACACCACCACACACACTCACACACACACACACACCTCCCCCCCCACACACACACACACCCCTCTCACACACACGAACCACCCCCCTTGATATTATATTAATATAATTCATTTGCTCCTTTTACCCCATCCCCCGCCCTATCCGCTCATGCATAGCCCCCAACTTGCGCAGGGCAGAGGCACAGAGGCAGGGACCCGAGCCGAGAACCAGACCCGAGCAGGCAAGCATTGACCAAAGGGCCGCGAGTTGCGCTGCCGCAATCTTCAGCTATGATCTTTGGTCTTCAGTCCAGGGCCCGACTTCATCTCCTGCTGCGTCTTTTGAATAACGGTGGGGGAGGAGGGAGGGGTGGGGAGGGTGACGTCACTCGCAACGTGAGGAAAAACGGCACGCAGACCCATTGTGACGTCATCAGCGAAAAACAGTAGTTTTTAAATTCAGATTTCTGAACATTTTCAGTAATAACTCGAGAAATAAAGCATTAAATTTTCAGATAAGGCGATTTTGGACTCCACGGGAAAAATGTCTACCGGAATATGTAAACATTATACCGTTACCGTCGTTTTTTTGCGAAGATGTGATTACACACAAACACATACACAAATAAATACACATCCAAGATCAGAGTTTTATAAGTATAGAGATAGATATTAGGTAGTACCTATTTTTAAATCCACAAAATGTAGTTATGTACCACAATTTTATTTGAAGTTAATCTGGTATGCAGAGTATCTAAATTTTCACTTTCTTGTTTATTATAGACTATAGGTGCAGGAGTAGGCCATTCGGCCCTTCGAGCCAGCACCGCCATTCAATGTGATCATGGCTGATCATCCACAATCACAATTCCTGCCTTTTCCCCATATATCCCCTGACTCCGCTATCATTAAGAGCCCTATTAAGCTCTCTCTTAAAAGTATCCAGAGAACCGGTCTTGACAATAGACAATAGGTGCAGGAGTCGGCTATTCGACCCTTCGAACCAGCACCGCCAATCAATGTGATCATGGCTGATCATCCCCAATCAGTACCCCGTTCCTGCCTTCGCCCCATATCCCCTGACTAGGCTATCTTTAATAGCCCGATCTAGCTCTCTCTTAAAACGGACTCCACTGCCCTCTGAGGCAGAGAATTCATAGACTCACAACTCTCTGTGTGAAAATATGTTTCCCCATCTCTGTTCTAAATGCCTTACCCCTTATTCTTAAACTGTGGCCCCTGGTTCTGGACTCCTCCAACATTGGGAACATGTTTCCTGCCTCTAGCGTGTCCAAACCCTTAATGATTTTAAGTGTTTCAATAAGATGCCCTCTCATCCTTCTAAATTCCAGAGTATACAAGCCCAGCCGCTCCCTTCTCTCAGCATTTGACAGTCCGGCCATCCCTGGAATTAACCTTGTGAACCTACACTGCACACCCTCAATAGCAAGAATGTCCTTCCTCAAGTTAGGGGACCAAAACTACACAAAATACTCCAGGTGTGGTTACTTTGAACTGTTGCTGCCTGTTACGAACGGGCATAACAACTTTGTGTGGCAAGTTGCATGTAATTACGTTAATTAAGCTCTCGTAGCTCATTATTTTATGAATGTCTGTTAGCTCAGGTCATGAATAGGCAAGCATAATTAACCTTGCTCTTGAAGCAAACAAATGCCATAACACAGTTTTTTTTGTTTCTGACCTTGTGAAGTGTTATGCCCCTGTCCCACTTGAACGGAAACCTCTGGAGACTTTGTGCCCCACCCAATGTTTCCGTACGGTTCCCGGAGGTTTTTGTCCGTCTCCCTACCTGCTTCCACTACCTGCATCCTCTGGAAACCACCTGCAAACTCCGGGAACCGCACGGAAACCTTGGGTGGGGCGCAAAGTCTCCAGAGGTTTCCGTTCAGGTTTCCCAAGTGGGACAGGGGCATAAGGAAGAGTAGTAATGCTGGTAGTTTAGTTTAGGTACCAGGATTTTGTCCCATTGAGAATGATTGAACATAGATTTATCTATGTCATGAAGCTGAGGGGAACGTTGAATTGGTGCCAGAAATTCACTCTGACAGCAGAATGATTATCTCCGATTGACTTTTTGCACATATTTAAGAAAACCACTGATTTCTGAAGTGCAGAATGTTCCATTGAGAAATAAGTTATTTTGATTTAAATTCCCCCAGGTTGGTCTTTTTGTGCCTAAAATGCTCTGTAATGCTAATGCAGTATTTTGTAGTGCACATCGGCAATGTCAAAAGGGAGATACTGACAGGCTATTTTAAAAGTCGCAGTCACTGTCGTCTGAATGTGGGAAGAAGACTAGAATGCGTTTTCATATATACAATTTCATTATGCTTTCAAACATGAGATGATGATGTGAATTGAGCAAGATTGTGTAAAATCCCCTCACTTGCTTCCATTTTTATTTGTTCCGTCACAATCACTGGCATCCCATTGCAAACCCTGGCAATTATCCCTCAGCTGGTTCTTCCTCTTCACCTTTCCAAATGCAGCTTAATCCTTCCTTGTTTGATTTTGTCATATATACATAGCATTGTTTCAATTTTCATCTGGCACCATGGACTGTTTATCTATCTTACAGGTGCTCTGAATTTTATGCAACAGGATTTCAGAAACATTTGTTTTAGAAATATGTTTGAATTTGATAATGGATATAAGAGTAATTGGTGTCAAGAGACCTTGTTACTTCATGATCCAGGAAGAGTGAAACAGGTTTATTCTGGTTGAGATGAAAAGATTGTGAATACATCCATTGAGTATTTTTTAAACTGGTAACATGGTCATTGTAAATGTCTTGGTGCACAAGGCATACTGGTACAGACTACAGCTATCTTGATGTGTTACAGAGACTTGCAGATTTAGGCTGATATTCTTCCATTTAAACATAGCAGGTGAGTAATGTCGAACTGGTAAAAGCAAGGTTTGGTTGGTTATCAGAAGGTGCTGGACCGGATCATTTGATGCAGCTACTATTCTCTGTCAGCTGAGATAGGGATCTAATTCTAGCTGGGTCAGTGATCATCTTGTTGAAATAGCATTGAGGTTATTTGAAATTGAACAACTCATTTAATTCCATTCACTTATCCCAAGGCATAGGCTTAGCCATGGGAGCCCGCATGTGCCCAAATTATGTCTGCCTCTTCACTTGATACATTGATGTACTGTTACCTATAGAGTACTGTTACTGTACTGTTGTATAGATACTGTTACTTATAAAGGCGTATAAAATCATGAGAGGAATAGATGGGCTAGATGCACAGAGTCTCTTGTCCAGAATAGATGAATAAAGGACAAGAGGACATTGGTTTAAGGTGAAGGGGTAAAGATTTAATAGGAATCTGAGGGATAACTTTTTCACACAAAGGGTGGTGGGTGTATGGGACAAGCTACCAGAGGAGGTAGTTGAGGCTGGGACTGTCCCAATGTTTAAGAAACAGCTAGATACAATGATCCACATTGTATCACTCTATGTCTCTACTGCTTGCCTCACTTACAGGATCAGATAATTCAAACTGGCGTTATTGGTTATAGTAAACATTGTTTTGCCTAAATTGTAAATTAATTTTGGGACTTTTGCTGAGATGTGTGTGTGAAGGCCAGCATAATCAAGGATGAGTCGCAACTTGGCCACTCCCTCTTCTCCCCTCTCCCATCGGGAAAAATGTATAAAAATGAGAAAATTGCACATCTCCAGTTTCAGAGACTGTTTCTTCCCAGCTGTTATCAGGCAATTTAACCATTCTACCACAATTAGAGAGCAGTCCTGAACGACTATCTCCCTCATTGGAGACCCTCAGACTATCATTGATTGGACTTTACTGATTAAGGGGGTGGGGTGTCGAATGGGATAGTGGAGGATGGAGTTAAAGGGAAAGGGTTTCTTAAATGTGTGAGCGTAGAGACAGAGGGGTGTAAAATGAGGGTAGAAGCAATAGGTAGCAAGGTGAAAAGTAAAAGTGGCAGGCCGGCAAATCCAGGGGAAAAATCATAAAGGGCCACTTTTCAGCATAATAGTATAAGGGGTAAGAGTGTTGTAAAAACAAGCCTGAAGGCTTTGTGTCTCAATGCAAGGAGCATTCGTAATAAGGTGGATGAGTTGAATGTGCAGATAGCTATTTATGACTATGATATAGTTGGGATCACGGAGACATGGCTCCAGGGTGACCAAGGCTGGGAGCTGAACATCCAGGGATATTCAATATTCAGGAGGGATAGACAGAAAGGGAAAGGAGGTGGATGAACTACAACAATTGTTCATCCCAGTTTGGCAAAAAAATAAATCAGGGAAGGTAGTGCATCCGTGGATAACAAGGCAAATCAGGGATAGTATCAAAACAAAAGATGAAGCGTACAAATTAGCCAGAAAAATCAGCCTACCGGAGGACTGGGAGAAATTCAGAGACCAGCAGAGGAGGACAAAGGGCTTAATTAGGAAAGGGAAAATAGATTATGAAAGAAAACTGGCAGGGAACATAAAAACTGACTGCGAAAGCTTTTATAGATATGTGAAGAGAAAAAGATTAGTTAAAACAAATGTAGGTCCCTTGCAGTCAGAAACGGGTGAATTGATCATGGGGAACAAGGACATGGCAGACCAATTGAATAACTACTTTGGTTCTGTCTTCACTAAGGAAGACATAAAAAATCTGCCGGAAAAGGCAGGGGACCGGTGGTCAAATGAGATGGAGGAACTGAGTGAAATCCAGGTTAGCCGGGAAGTGGTGTTAGGTAAATTGAATGGATTAAAGGCCGATAAATCCCCAGGACCAGGTAGGCTGCATCCCAGAGTACTTAAGGAAGTAGCCCCAGAAATAGTGGATGCATTAGTGATAATTTTTCAAAACTCTTTATGTTCTGGAGTAGTTCCTGAGGATTGGAGGGTAGCTAATGTAACACCACTTTTTAAAAAGGGAGGGAGAGAGAAAACGGGAAATTACAGACCAGTTTGTCTAACGTCGGTAGTGGGGAAACTGCTAGAATCAGTTATTAAAGATGGGATAGCAGCACATTTGGAAAGTGGTGAAATCATTGGACAAAGTCAGCATGGATTTATGAAAGGTAAATCATGTCTGACGAATCTTATAGAATTTTTCGAGGATGTAACTAGTAGAGTGGATAAGGGAGAACCAGTGGATGTGTTATATCTGGACTTTCAGAAGGCTTTCGACAAGGTCCCACATAAGAGATTAGTATACAAACTTAAAGCACACGGTATTGGGGGTTCAGTATTGATGTGGATAGAGAACTGGTTGGCAGACAGGAAGCAAAGAGTAGGAGTAAACGGGTCCTTTTCATAATGGCAGGCAGTGACTAGTGGGGTACTGCAAGGCTCAGTTCTGGGACCAGCTATTTACGATATATATTAATGATTTGGACGAGGGAATTGAATGCAACATCTCCAAGTTTGCGGATGACACGAAGCTGGGGGGCAGTGTTAGCTGTGAGGAGGATGCTAGGAGGCTGCAAGGTGACTTGGATAGGCTGGGTGAGTGGGCAAATGCATGGCAGATGCAGTATAATGTGGATAAATGTGAGGTTATCCACTTTGGTGGCAAAAACAGGAAAGTAGATTATTATCTGAATGGTGGTCGATTAGGAAAGGGGAAGATGCAACAAGACCTGAGTGTCATGGTACACCAGTCATTAAAAGTAGGCATGCAGGTGCAGCAGGCAGTGAAGAAGGCGAATGGTATGTTAGCATTCATAGCAAAAGGATTTGAGTATAGGAGCGGGGAGGTTCTACTGCAGTTGTACAGGGTCTTGGTGAGATCACACCTGGAGTATTGCGTACAGTTTTGGTCTCCTAATCTGAGGAAAGACATTCTTGCCATAGAGGGAGTACAGAGAAGGTTCACCAGAATGATTCCTGGGATGTCAGGACTTTCATATGAAGAAAGACTGGATAGACTCGGTTTGTACTCGCTAGAATTTAGAAGATTGAGGGGGGATCTTATAGAAACTTACAAAATTCTTAAGGGGTTGGATAGGCTAGATGCAGGAAGATTGTTCCCGATGTTGGGGAAGTCCAGAACAAGGGGTCACAGTTTAAGGATAAGTTTAAGGACCGAGATGAGGAAAACATTTTTCACACAGAGAGTGGTGAATCTCTGGAATTCTCTGCCGCAGAAGGTAGTTGAGGCCAGTTCATTGGCTATATTTAAGAGGGAGTTAGATGTGGCCCTTGTGGCTAAAGGGATCAGGGGGTATGGAGAGAAGGCAGGCACAGGATACTGAGTTGAATGATCAGCCATGATCATATTGAATGGCGGTGCAGGCTCGAAGGGCCGAATGGCCTACTCCTGCACCTATTTTCTATGTTTCTATGTTTACTGGCTTTATCTTGCACTAAACTTTATTCCCTCATCATGTATCTGTACACTGAATGGCTTGATTGTTATCATATATTGCCTTTCCACTGTCGGGTTGGACGCAACTAAAACTTTTCACTGTACCCCGGTAAATGTGACAACAAACTAAACTAAACATCACATTGCTTTGAGGTGGCTGCATGGTAGGCTGACTTTTTCTGAATCTGTGATCATTGCAGCTTGATAGAACCAAGCACGTGGTCTAGGTTTGAGGTATACATGGAACACTCTCAACTGAAGGCAACGCGGTTACATTTTGTTATTGTTTGCTTTTGAGAGAGTGTGCTCAGATTGGGAAAGTTAACCTTTTTTTCCAGAATGTTTTGTTGGCTTTTGCTATTTGGGGAGAAGCTGTGCAGTGCAGCTGGATGGTAGGGGGCCTTTTTCTTGAAAGGCCTACTTGCTAAAACCACAATGATTTACTTCAAAGGATTTACTTCAAAGGATAACTCCTGGTGAGCATCTTGGTGGTCATATTTAGTGAAAGGGTTGACCCAATTCATAATGGGAGACGAGTTGGACTTCAGTGGTGGATACTGAACAAGCTTCATAAAATAAATGATTATTAAGAGAAGGAAATGCAAACTTCATTTGAAAACTTAAAAGTCCTGTCCCACGGCACGTGTTCATTCCAAGAGTCCTCCCGAGTTTGCCCTTATTCGAACTCGGAGATTTACGGTAATGGCCACTCGTCGGTACTCGGGGCTCTCGTGGACATTTTTCATTATGTTGAAAAATCTTCACGAGTCTTCCCGTGCTTCCCTGCTGTTAGCGCTAAGAGACGTCCCCGAGCTCCGATGTACCTGCTACGTTCATTCTCCCTGCTTACCACGAGTTTGATTTTATTTAAACTCGGGAGAGCTCTTGGAATGAACTTGTACCGTGGGACATGGCTTTAAGATAGTCACAAAAAGTTGGAGTAACTCAGTGGGTTGGGCAGCATCTCTGGAGTAAAGTAAGAGGTGACGTTTTGGGTCGCGATCCTTCTTCAGACTGAGAATCGGAGGAAAATGAAACGAGAGATATAGGTGACGTTTCAGGTCGAGACCCATCGTCAGACTGAGACATATAATACAGACAGATAAAGAACAAATGAATGAAAGATATACAAATAAGTCACGATCTGTGGACTAGGTGAGAACGAGTTGGCCAACAATGGACTCTTTCCTTGATCATCGTGACTTTTTTGCATATCTTTAATTCATTTGTTCTATATCTCCCTATATCATCGTCTATATCTCTCGTTCCCCTTTCCCCCATGTCTCAGTCTGACGATGGGTCTCGACCTGAAACGTCACCTATGCCTTTTCTCCAGAGATGCTGCCTGAGCCACTGAGTTACTCCAACTAGTTGGATCCATCTTCAGTTTAAACCAGCATCTGCAGTTCCTCCTACACCTTAGTTGAAAACCTATGACCTAAAGTACAGATGGTGGTGTAAAGCAAAGATCTTACAGCGGAGCAAGATGGGCTACTCCTACGAAATACAATGGGCTGACGTGTAGTACACTACGGAGGGGATCCTGGGCATTTTTCCCCGCCCATTTTAGTAACCGGAGCCTACCTGACCCGACCCGATTCGCAGTGTAATCAATGTTGCGGGGCAAGAGTTTGTGTGTGTGATATAGGGTTAGATTCATAATTCTGTCAGTTCATACTTCTTGTCAAGAATAAAATTTGACTCTGGTAATTGTCTTTTTTAATGTTTTTTAAATCATTTCTTTTTAAATGGCTCACAAGCAGTGTTTGAGTTGATTTTGTAGTAACCGGAACCGACCCGACTCGCAGGGTAATTAACATTGCGGGGGAAGTGTTTGTGTGTGATATAGGGTTAGATTCATAATTCTGTTAGTTCATAATTCTGTTAATTCTTGTTAAAGAATAAAATGATTATAAACACGCATACATGAATGTGATATAAATGTATATAATCATATAACGCACACAATTATATTTCTTCTGATCCAATAATGAACTTTATTTCAGACTAGACAAGGGACATTAAATAAGAAACATTGTAAACCTCCCCGCAACTTCACACACACTAGGCCTTATAGCCCCCCCCCCCCCACCCCCGGCACTCCCTCACCTGCCCCCTCACTACAATGTCTCCTCCCCTCCTATGCCCCTCTCCCCGCTGCCCCACACTCCCTCTCCCTGCGCCCCGGGCCGCGCACTCCCTCTCCCCGGGCCGCGCACTCCCTCTCCCCGCTGCCCCGGGCCGCGCATTCCCTCTCCCCGGTGCCCTGGGCCGCACACTCCCTCTCCCCTGGCCCCACACTCCCTCTCCCCGCTGCCCCGGACCGCGCAACCCCTCTCCCGCTCCCCCGGGCCGCGCACTCCCTCACCCGTGGCCTCACACTCCCTCTCCCCGCTGCCCCGGGCCGCACACTCCCTCTCCCTCTGCCCCGGGCCCCACACTCCCTCTGCCCCGGGCCCCACACTCCCTCTGCCCCGGGCCCCACACTCCCTCTCCCCGGGCCCCACACTCCCTCTCCCCGGGCCGCGCACTCCTTCTCCCTGCTGCGGAAACAAAGATCCAATCTTTGGCCGGAAGCAAGATGGCGGAACAAGATGGCGGGGGCTGGTTGCTAAAATGTGTCTTATAATCACCCATGAATCCGCCCATGAGCGTACTACACGTTTGCGTGAGAGTAACCCATCTTGCTCCGCTATAAGGTCTTTGGTGTAAAGTGATCAGGAGATGCAACAACTAGCCATCAACAACAATTTGGGTTGCCTCTTCAGTGCTGTGTACCTGTGGACCCTCTTTGCTGCGAGTCATGATTGAAGGGCAGTCACCCAGTCCCTACATAAAGGAGCACTTTAAAGAATATTGTTTTTCACTTCTGGTAGATCATGTGCTTGGGGTGTTGGGAAATGTATATATTGTGGTTCACAGGGTATCATAATTGTGTATTGTCATTTAGGTCAGAGAGGGGTCTTTACTTGTTGCTGGAACAGCATATTAAAGCTGCATTCAGTCAGAAAAGGCCAACTTCATAATGCATATGAAAAACATTTGTATTTTAGACCATAAAATGGCGGTTAAAAAAAAGAAGATGATTAATACGTCTATAATATTTGACTAGGTAGACACAAAATGCTGGAGTAACTCAGCGGGACAGGCAGCATCTCTGGAGCGAAGGAATAGGTGAAGTTTCGGGTCGAGTCCCTTCTTCAGATATCTGACTGCTCATGAAGGCTAAATCACAAGAAGTCATGCAATTTTTACTGGACTGATTGTTCCACTTCTCAACAGAATTGGGAATTTGTTTTGTAGCCGACTCGTAGCATAAAATAAAAATTACTCTAACATTATTTAGCCAGCTGACTCATTAAAACTTATCCCTAGCATTATAATCTGCAGTGCCCTCCATAATGTTTGGGACAAAGATCCATCATTTATTTATTTGCCTCTACTCCACAATTTGAGATTTGTAATAGGAAAAAAATCACATGTGGTTAAAGTGCACATTGTCAGATTTTAATAAAAGCCATTTTTATACAATTTGGTTTCACCTTGTAGAAATTACAGCAGTGTTTATACATAGTCCTCCTATTTCAAGGCACCATAATCTTTGGGACACATGGTTTCACAAGCGTTTGTAATTGCTCAGGTGTGCTTAATTGCCACCTTAATGCAGGTATAAGAGGGCTCTCAGCAACTAGTCTTTCCTCCAGTCTTTCCATCACCTTTGGAAACTTTTATTGCTGTTTATCAACATGAGGACCAAAGTTGTGCCAGTGAAAGTCAAAGAAGCCATTATGAGACTGAGAACCAAGAATAAAACTGTTAGAGACATCAGCCAAACCTTAGGCTTACCAAAATCAACTGTTTGGAACATCATTAAGAAGAAAGAGAGCACTGGTGAGCTTACTAATCACAAAGGGAATGGCAGGCCAAGGAAAACTTCCATAGCTGATGACAGAAGAATTATTTCTATAATAAAGAAAATCCCCAAACACCTGTCTGACAGATCAGAAACACTCTTCAGGAGTCGGGTGTGGATTTGTCAATGACCACTGTCGCAGAAGACTTTGTGAACAGCAATACAGAGGCTACACTGCAAGATGGAAACCATTGGTTAGGTGTTAAAATAGGATGGCCAGGTTACAGTTTGCCAAGAAGCACTTAAAGGGGCAACCACAGTTCTGGAAAAAGGTCTTGTGGACAGATGAGACAAAGATGATCATATCTGAGGGATTCAAAGGGATTCTGTGGCAAAGAATTCCAGATTCACCACCTTCTGATTAAAGAAATTCCTCCTCGTCTCCTTCCTTCCTGATTTATGTAATAATGCAATAGTCTTTTAATTCTAAGGCTATGACCTCTAGTTCTAGACTCTCTCACTAATGGAAACATCCTCTCCACATCCACTCTATCCGAGCCTTTCACTATTCAATGAGGGTCCCCCTCATTCTTCTAAACTCCAGCGAGTACAGGCCCAGTGCCGTCAAATGCTCATTGTGTCACTGTCTGTGCAGTAGCTTTGGAAAACTGGTTTCTTGGCAGAAATTGAATTTCCATTAAACCCTTCAATTTGCAGTGAGGGAGCAAGACAACCTAACAACATTTTGGCAACACTTGTTTGTGCAATAGTTGGAATATTAGACATTGGAGTCCTTCCTAGTTGTCAGAAATATTTGTGGTTGAAATATCTTGAAATACATTTAAATTCCAGAGTTCATCATCCATAACTTATTGGCGGAAGAGATGTTTTTGTTCAATATGAACATGATTGGTGTCTCAACTCTATTTATCCAGTCTTGTTTATAAATACCATAATTTTTGGGGAGCATCTTGTTTAATTATGTTATAGCCGTTCTTGAAATGGTTTTCGATTTTTGATTACAACATTTCCCTCTTGCAAGCCTGATCTTGAATAGGCCATGCATCCTGCAAAAGATAGTACTTCCCCTGATGGCAGTCTCTGCTCGTGTCATTGTACTGCATATTTGATGCAATCTGTGGGGGAAGTGCAATGATCGTCTTGGCTCTTCAAAAGTGCCAGATGGTTGTGCTTGCTTTTCTTCTGAGATTAGTTCAGTTTTTCCAAATTGTGAAGTATTTTGAGAAGCTGAGCAAATAAATTACATATTGGTTAAAGTTATTAATTTACATTTGGAGTTGAAGTGATTTGATTTCTTTATGTAATAATGCAAATGTTGGAGATAATTTGCTGATATGCACTCAATATTTACTGGCTTTATGCTTATTAATTGAACAATGTTAATTTGGATGATTATATATAAAAATATTAATTGATTTCAATTCATTACTACTACATTTTAACCCAATTGGCCGCGCCGCAGTTGAGCATAAGTTTTATCACAAATCATTTTTCTTCACACAAACACTAAAGCTTAATCAAAGATCCAATCGTAATCATTTTTGTAAAATGAGCATGTTTGCTCTTTAGAGTGAATTGCCAAGATCGCAGAACTGGATTTACAGCACAAAAATAAACAATTTTCTCCTTTTTGGCATGCAACTTGTGTAACGAGTTTTTAAGCATTTTAAAAACAAAATTAAAAGTTTTACAAAAGTTGTGACAGTAAATGATACAATCGCGCACATTAATCTACTGATACGTTTTGCACAAGTGCATTTGTGGTTTAGTAGCTCATTAACTATTGAAATCCTGCCATGATTTTGTATGCATTGAAGTTTTACAAACACAATATGCTTTGCCTATTGTACTTAAAGGTGAGTAAAAAACAAAGTGCTAGAGCAACTCCGGATCAGGCAGATGACATTTTAGGTCAGGACCCTTCTTCGGACGGATGCATGAAATGTCCATTTCCCTCCAGATGCTACCTGACGAGCTGAGTTTCTCCAGACGTTGTTTTTTGCTCAAGATTCCAGTATCTGCAGTTCCTTGTGTCTACATACTTGAAGATGAAGCCACTACAATATAAGGAACTTCAACCATTCTTATCAGGTTCGCTATCACGACAACAAAACTGCTACAGTTCCATGTTATTAAAAACACAAAATCAGATTGTTCCAAACAGGAACAATAGCTTAAAATCGCACTCTATTGAAGTACAAGACTGGTTAGCAACATCCAACATTCTGTAAACACAATGCCATTTTGCAACTTGCCACAATTAATTAAACCCTGGTGCTTGTCTCTGCACCAGCAAGTGCAGGATACCACAATTTAAACAAAACAAGTGGATTTGTAAAATGTGCCCAGCTTTGTTAAAACCACAAAACACACTGAAAGCCATATGCGATTGATCAAGAATTGAAGTGTCAAAAGGAATAAACATCACCATGTGTCCAAAACCTATACTATGGGCTTTTGAATGCACTCCTTTTTGTAAGAAACAATGAAACGTCTACCCCAAAAGTACAGCGTAGGAAACGTAACAATTCAGGTTAGAAAATGTGCAACTGATGTTGAAACAACTGAATTCTTCATGAAGAAAGCAGATGGATTTGTTGGCAATATATTGCATTATCAAACAGAGCAGCAGCAAGCGTTGTTGCAACTATTCTGCCGGCTGGGAAGAAACTCTCCCCATCATCTTTTGGGCTGTTGTACTTGGAACCATGATGTGATCTCCAAGATTCATACTGACAAACTATCCTGCACCTTTACCTGTGGAACCCACCAACCATTTCTCCTTTGCCCATTCCAGATTCTCATCTTCATACCAACATCAAAATACATCAGAAACCATATAAACACTGTTAATATCCATTACCACCTTACAGTTTCTCCATCTCCATTGACTAGCAATCCTGAAGTATTCCAAAATGTCCTTCCTCATAGAAAAATAGAAGGAGATTCCTCCAACCTCTATCACAAACCCATTTTTCCCTTCATTGACAACCATCCTGATGAAGCCTGTTTAGGGTCAATGGATCAGGTGCCTCCTGTAGGCGGTGTAATCCTTTTATATAATTGGGGTTGTGCCATAAAGTTCGCACCTGTCCGAGTGTGTTGCCAATCTCTTCGGAGAGCATTGCACAGGTGTTCTCCCCCCCCCCCCCCCCCCCCCCCTCTCGTGGTGGGGTTCACCACCTTGAGCGAGGCACCGTATCCATTGGTTTGAACAGCTTCTCCCAGTAGGTTTTAGGTGGCCTGCTTCCACATCACCACGTAGAAGCGGCTGCTGTACTGGAAGCCAAAGACAAAGCCAACGTAGATTGCAGTCTGTGTTGATGTAGATGGTACCACTGAAGTTGATGGTGTTGAACTCCTCAAATCCGACAGCAAGGCCAGGGTCAGAGTTGACGGTCTGCAGTAACTCCTTGCCCTTGTTGCGCACTACCCAGTTAGGAACGATCTGCGTCGTCCCCTTTGGAGATTCCTCAGGTGTATCTCACTGATGGCGCTGTTCTCGAGGCACATGTCATAGATATCTGGGATGTTGTTGTTGTCAAAGTCGTCCTTGCAGGTGTCTCCTCTGCTGTCACCATCGGCATCGATCTTGTCTGGGTTGGGAACAAAACGACTATTGTCCTTCTCATCAGAAATGCCATCATTGCCATCCTCATCAATGTCCCGATTGTCATCACACTGATTACCCACCAGGTCTGAGTTATTGTCTTCCTGGATAGGGTTATGCATAATCTCTTTCAAGAGGTCCATCTGTTTCAAATTGTTCAGCTTCTCTCTTTCTTGGTCATATGATAGAGCTCAAAATGCTTCAAGATTGTTGATCAAATGTGGTTTGTCTTTCCGATGTGACCAAAGGCTTTGCACTTCCTCCTGATCTGAAAACATGTTCTTTCTTCTGTGTGGATCAGCTTTACATAGCGCTGCAGGTAGCGATCAATCAGAAACACCTTGTTACATCCTGGGTGGGGGCAAGGTATTTCACAGACCTCTTCATGCTGCTCTTTTATATGTTTCTTAAGTCCGTAAACTCCTCTGTGAACAGTACAGCAACCCTTATACTGACATCGATACATGGTGGGGACATTTTCCCTTTCCAAGTTTGACTTTGGTTTCTGGCCACGATTTTGACCAGATTGTTTCTTCACATCCTTAATATTGCACTTCTTAACTGGTAACTTACTCTTCTTCCAATATGGTTGAAAAGACTCATCTGAAGAACCATTCTTAACTTTTATTTCTCTGTCATCTTCACTTGATAAATACCTTTCAGAAAGACCAATCCATCCACAACATCATTTCTTATAGAACAAGATGCTTCATTGCAGTTAACCATGTTTTTTCACATTTAATGGTTGAGTTGCATCTTGTACCTGAACCTTTTCCCAAGAGCACTCTGTATATTCAGGATCTGAGCGCAAGAACATATCCTTCTTCAATGGGGATTCCCAGTTGTCCACATCCACCGACCTTTCAACGACATACAGTAAACCATTAAGAATAAAACATTAAAACATTATAGTTTAAACATGTGAATGAAATAAAATACCAGAGCAAAAGGAGGCTACAGACTTTTGGTTATTGAGTAGAGCTACTGCTCGTGGAAAACAAAACTGTTTTTATGTCTGTGGCGGCTTTGACGGTCCGGAGTCGCCTTCCAGAGGGAAATGCTTCAAAGAGTTTGTGGCCAGGGTGAGAGGCGTCACATGACCTTACCCGCTCTCTTCCTGGCCCTTACAGTGTACAGTTCGTCAGTGGGGGGAAGGTTGCAGCCAACAACCTTCTCAGCTGATCGAAGGACTCGCTGCAGCTTCCGGATGTCGTGCTTGGTGGCTGAGCCAAACCAGACCATGATGGAGAAGGTGAGGACAGACTCTATGATGGCAGTATAGAATTAGACCATCATTGCCTGTGGCAGATTGTGTTTCCTCAGCTGCCACAGGTCGGAATGAAGTGAACTAAACAACGATCAGAGAGACCCAGAGCCGTCCGGGGAACAGAGCGATATGTGTTCTTGATTGAAGTGTAACAGTGATCAAGTGTTCTCTCCTCTCTGGTGGGGCAGGTAACATGAAGTCTGTACTTTGGAAGCTCTCGGCTTAGGTTAGCCTTGTTAAAGTCCCCCAATACAATGACCATGGAGTCCGGGAAGTCACTCTCTACCATCATTCCTGGTCAGCGAGTTGCGTTTGCGGCCGCGCCTCACGTACGCAGGCTTGGGGAGAGGGGGTGTAAACTCCAGCGAGAATAAGAGAGGTAAATTCCCTTGGAGAATAAAAGGATTTGCAGTTTATAAAGAAAGATTCTAGATTGGGAGAACAGAAATTTGACAGTACCGTGATGTCGCTGCACCAGTCCTGGTTAGTATATGTTAAACTGAGTTCTTTTGTCAATCTAAAGTCAAGAAAACTTGAATCAAATGCTTGTAGCTATTGAAATCGATTCTTTATGAGACAATTCTTTGAACCTTCCGACAGAGCTAGAATTCTGGGGCAGCTCCAAAGTATTTGTGTTTTTGATACAAACTCATTGCTTTATATAGGTATTAGACATTTCAGATACGGAGTGTATGACCACTGGTAACCAATCATCTGAGTCCTTCTGGTGATTTACAACATCAGTCACATGATCTCCCCTTTCCTGGCCTCTTTTTACAATCTTCGTTTGCCTGTGGTATAACTTTGTTTAGAATTATTTTATTTCAACACAGCAAAACCCCAGTAGGCTCAATTATCAAAGACCACTCCTCAAAATATAAGATACATATGTAATACAATGATCACACAAGTCATACACACTTTGCAAACAAGTCATACACACTTTCTATAAATCTAAACAAAGTTAAATGTTTACAGTCCTACTAAGACTATACATTTCATAAATTGTTTCACTACAATTTTACACAGTTTGAAATACTATTACCTATGTCTTTAAAACATTCATTATATAAGTTTGCTGAATTACAGTTTCTAAGTTCAAAACCCACACACATCTCCCAACCAAGCATACATGGGTCGTAAATCTGTCAACTTAATTAATAAATGTTTGGTGCCAGGATACAACTTAATTCTAATTTGTAGCCCCCTTCCTGCTATCTGGAAGCTGGATTTCCAATCTCATGTACAAGGCAGAACACAAGGTTCTTACAAGGTACAATGTACAAGGTACAACTCAGACCATTACATCAGAATTACATCTGCTTCTTCGACTTTCTATAAACAACTCCATCAATCTAATTATTTTCCTCTCCGAGCAACTGCTCCCCTTCACACACATCCTATTCATTATCTCAATCTCATTATAATTTAACATAGCCTAGGCTAACTACAGAGTCTATTATCTCTCAGCCTTGAATTCTGTCTCAAACTCAGCATAACCAGCCATAACGCTTCACCTTTATGTCACATTCAGAGCTCAAAAATGTGCCATAGAGAAAGAGCAGATGACCTCTGGCCTTAGAAGAGGCCCTATTCAGCTATCCATTCTTCAACACAACATCATATCAAATACAATTTCCTCCAGCGTTATAATTGCTTCAAAGCAATAAACTAAGCTATGCAGGTTCAGATTCAGGTTTCTATGTTTTGATTCATCGTTCCCTGTGTGTGTTTTTCGTTGTACTTTATTTCGTTAGGAGGCATATGTTTCTGAAAATTTTAAGCTTTTCTTTTTCAAATCACCTAGCATATAAAAGTCGCCATCCGAGCGGTTCTATTTATATAATATTTCCTCATATAGAAGCATATTCCACCGCTTCTTGATTTTCCCGCTGCCTCTGCTCTATGTAGTTGAAAGTCAGTTGCAGCGCATTGTCCGTGGTCGAATCATACAGCCAGGTATTGGTGAAGCACAGGGCAGCGGCTCGAGAGAAGTCCTTGTTTGTCTGGCGCACGAGTTGCAGTTTGTCTGCTTTGTTGTTGAGAGAACGTAGATTTGCAAAGAATATACACGGGAGCGGTGTGTGTAATTGCTGCCGAGTTGGGTGAGTGCTCCAGAGCGCTTCCCACGGGTCCTCCGTCTCAAGACCTTGAACACAGCCCCGCCGACGAGTATGTCAACATAATCCAGCGATGTTTGGAGGTACCATATGTCTGATGTTAATGAGTACCTCTCTCATGAAAGTGATCCTTGTGGGATTTTCACAGACGACACAAATGAACAAACACATACGAAACAGCAAGGAGCAGTACACCGTGGCAGCCATCGTCAGCGCCAGCCGGAAGACGTGTATGCAGAGTGTGTAAAGGGGAGAGAGAGAGAGTGCAGAGTGTGTGAGGGAGAGTGAGAGCATTTTGTGAGTACGTCCAGTTTCCATTTGTAAATTGGTCTGTTTGCTTCCACTGGCTTTTTTAAAACTTTATTTCGGATCATCATACCTCATGGCATGATTGTTTCCAAGTCTCACGGTGCCTGTTTCTCCTTTCCAATTAACACAAATCAACCACCTGGTTAGTGTCCTTCCTGTTCAAGGAGACCACGTGTGTAGGAAAGAACTACAGATGCTGGTTTACATCGAAGATAGACACAAAATGTTGGAGTAACAGGAACAGATAGCATCTCTGGATGGAAGGAATAGGTGATGTTTCAAGTCAAGACCCTTCTACCGACTGAGTCAGGGGAGAGGGAGACACAGAGATAAGAAATGGTGAAAATGAGACATAAAGGAGTTGAAGCTCAAGGATAATGTCGAATAGATCATTGTTAGCTAGGTGATAACAAAGTACAGAGATAAAAGTTAATCAGAGTGGTTAAAGTCAGTCTGGTCGGAGAAATATGATGGGGGAGGGATGGCAAGGGTTACTTGAAATTAAGGAGGTCAATATTCATACCACTGGGGCCCAAGCGAAATATGAGGTGCTGTTACTCCAAATTGAGCTTGTTCTTGTTCTCCACGTGTTGTTCACCATATCAAAACACCTACATTTCAAACATTGTTATAAAAGCTTTGGTTAATCTTTCTTCCTTGAAGAATAATAATCTGTTTGTCTGGTTTAACTACCAATCTTGATGTCTTTCTCATAAATCTGCTCTGCCATTTTGTAGCCCTTTTTAACATTTGGTTCCCAGGATTGATCACTGTTGCTGAAGCATAATTGATATATAAATGTTCTGCATATTTATCTTGCTCATGTATTCTGCCTCTGTTTCTAAAGTCCATAATCCAGTTGCTTTAGTGGAGCTTTATGGTTTTTGTTGAGTAGCGCCACTGTCTGCAATTTATTGTAGAATTCAAACCTAGCACATACAGTGCCCTCCATAATGTTTGGGACAAAGACCCATCATTTATTTATTTGCCTCTGTACTCCACAATTTGAGATTTGTAATAGAAAAAAAATCACATGTGGTTAAAATGCACATTGTCAGATTTTATTTAAGGCCATTTTTATACATTTTGGTTTCACCATGTAGAAATTACAGCAGTTTTTATACAAAGTCCTCCCATTTCAGGGCACCACAATAACAGTGGTCATTGACAAATCCACACCTGACTCCTGAAGAGTGCTTCTGATCTGTTCGACAGGTGTTTGGGGATTTTTCTTTATTATAGAGAGAATTCTTCTGTCAACAGCTGTGGAGGTCTTCCTTGGCCTGCCAGTCCCTTTGCGATTCGTAAGCTCACCAGTGCTCTCTTAATGATGTTCCAAACAGTTGATTTTGGTAAGCCTAAGGTTTGGCTGATGTCTCTAACAGTTTTATTCTTGGTTCTCAGTCTCATAATGGCTTATTTGACTTTCAATGGCACAACTTTGATCCTCATGTTGATAAACAGCTATAAAAGTTTCCAAAGGTGTTGGAAAGACTGGAAGAAAGACTAGGTGCTGAGAGCTCACCTGTGAAGCAATGTGTCCCAAACATTATGGTTCCCTGAAATGGGGGGGGGGGGGGGGGGCGACTATGTATAAACACAGCTGTAATTTCTACATGGTGAAACCAAAATGTATAAAAATGGCCTATAATACAATCTGACAATGTGCTCCTTAACCACATGTTATTTTTTTTCTATTACAAATCTCAAATTGTGGTATGGAGGTAAATAAATAAATGATGGGTCTATGTCCCAAACATTATGGAGGGCACTGTAACTACTGAATTTACGGATGGTGGGGATGGGGTTATTTGGATAGGTAGCACAGCAGATTGCTGCAAAAAGAAAATATTAAACTTGCTTAATGGATGCATTTGGAAAATAAATGTTCACATGGCTATGTGTGAGGTGTACATTTATTTGAAAACAACAAGGTTACACATTGGGGAGTTGGGGGGCTGGGAATAAAAATCTAAAGATCTTCTGGTAGAAGATGTTTAAGGCCAGATTAAGCCACTGCCATCTTATAGAGGCGTATAGGAGAGGGAGAGCAAATACGTTTTTAAATAAATATTCCAACTCCATAGTTTTACCCAAAAGGAAGTCAACAGCCTTTGGTATCTTTCTCTTAAAGTTGAGGACAGGAACATGATGTATCAATCAGTCTGAAGAAGGGTCTCGACCCGAAACATCACCTATTCCTTTGCTCCTTAGATGCTCTCTCACCCGCTGAGTTTCTCCAGCATTTTTGACTACTATCAATTATACCCAGTCACGAACAAATATAAGACATTTGGAACACCTGTACTTGCCCAGATGGGAAGGTGGGATCGGAACGTGGTAGCAAGAAGATTTTGAATCGTCTTTATGAATAGGTCACAGAAGCACAAGGAGGAAAAAGAAAAGACGGTTTAGTTTATCACACAACAAGCCATGCTGACTGTCCCTAATTAGGCCTCTGACACCATTGGCAACATCCAGTTTAGCTCTTTGATGATTATTGCTTCTCTGCATTTAAATTCCTTCTGCCATGTCACCCATACCATTTTAATGCATTCTCCTTAAATCTGTACAGTTGCAACTGGTTAGATCTGTTTTTTTATGTTCTCTGCAGACATTGTTCAAATTTGAAGATTATCGTGATTAAGAGCAAGTACAAGTTGTATTTATAATGCCTTGGCACGGGATACATCTGTACACTGACTCGCAATCTTAACATTTATTATTTGGTCATCTGATCTGCCATGTCACTGACTAATTATGTGGACATAAATTTTTCTAACAAGTCTGTTGTGTTGCACGTTACGTGATTTTGTTTTTTGCTGTACACATATGATATCAGCCCTCGCCAACGCTATGTACTTAAAGCACTCAAGCTTGTCAGACAAGATCTGAATTTAGATTAGTGCTTGGTGTCATTTATTAACCTTTTTGTCCTAAATTTCAGTCAATTTTGTTACCGATCATGGGGGAAAAAAACCACCCAGGCTTGCAGTTCTCAGCACAAAGCTCCCACCTGAAACAGATTGAGAGATTGCAGCAAAAAATATTTCCATCGATATTTTGTTCGAACTGGATGCCTTCCACCTGGACAATGTGATCATTTTTTGATTGCTGCCAATCTTATTAAAATTAGATTTCCTACCCTATATCTATTTTTTAATTGTGCAAATGACATTCTCTTGCAAGAACTTGCTGACAGCCTTATTTGAGCCCACACTTTTGTTTTAAAAAACAATAATTAGTAGAATCATTGAGGTGCATTGCGCAGAAGTGGGGCCTTTGACCCATTGTGTAATGCCAAACCTTTTGCCCACTACAATGGTTCCATTTACCTGCATGTTGAATGTAGCCTTCATGCATTGCCTATTTAAGTACCTTCCTAAATGTCTCTTAAATGTAGTACTTGTATCTAACTCCCTCTTCTTCGGAATGACTCCAAATATAACCACTCTCCTTGAAATAAACTTGCACTTCAGAACTCTTAAACCGCCTTTCTCTCACATTAAACCACTGCATTTTTGTTTTTGATACTTCCTGGGGGGGGGGGGGGGGGGGAAGATTATATGGCTATCTTCCCCATCTATGCCTGTCCATTTCATATATCTCCATCAGCTTTTACGCCTCAGCTTCTTTGGCTCCAGGGAAAACAAACTCTGTCCACCTAATCTCTTCTTTCAACTACACCTCCATTTCCACCAGTATCCTGCTGAATCTCTTCTCACTAGCATTTCTTCATTTCCCTCCAAAATGGTCAAGGAAAACACTCTGCTCAAAGGCAATTAACAGTAGGGAAAATAAAACACTGTTGGAGGAAAGGAGGTGGGCACTAAAATGAGTTGTGATGTTAAGAGAGTCGTGGAGTAAAAGAGAAACTTGTCGCGAGAGGGCAACAGCACCTCTCCATTGGTGAGCTAATCGGCGAAAAGATGGGACAAATTCACCAAATAGGGAATGATATAAAAGTTCATGTTCATAAGTAGTAGCAGCAGAATTAGGACATTCGGCCCATCAAGTCTACTCCGCCATTTACTCATGGCTGATCTATCTTTCCCTCTTAACACCATTCTCTCACCTTCTCTCCGTAACCCCTGACACCCAGGGGCGGAAATCGCTATCAAAGCATGGGGGGGGGGACACTTATTATTATTTTTTTTTTGGGGTGGCAGCACGCGCGTGAGGATCGTGGGCCTTGTGGATGGTAACATCGGGAGCTGACCTGGTTGGTGACCGACTGCGAACTCCAGCAACAACACCTTCATCCGCTCTGAATCGTGGGGCTTGAATCGGCCCGTTCACGGGGTCTTTCATAGCCCGGGGCGGCTTAAAACCAGCTGCGGGATCTTCCATCGCCCGGCGGGGGCTTCACATCGGGAGCCTCGATCGCCTCGACGAAGCAATTTGACAGCGGGGCGATGGAAGATCCCGCGGCCGATTTTAAGCCACGCCGGGGGATGAAAGGCCCGCGAACGGGCCGATTCCAGCTCCGCTCGATGGTCTTTGTCTACCAGGACGTCTCCCTCCTCCAATCACTGCGCTCTATCCTCAGTCCCACCCCCCTACTTCCGCCTCTGATCGACACCTCCCTCCCCCAATCATCATGCTGAATCATCATGTTCCCCCCACCCCCACTGTCTCGCGGAAAGTGGAGATTTTGAATAGATTTTTTTTTTCCACCAAATTTCAAAGTCCTGATTACAAAACATGGGGAGGTTTGTCCCCCACCTCTCAAAACATGGAGGGGATGTGTCGTCCCCCCCACCCCCCCCCCCGGGATTTCCGCCCATGTTGACACCAGCACTAATCAAGAATCTATCAGTCTGCTTTAAAAATATCCATTGCCAGCCTTCTGGAGAAAACCCATGTGATCACAATGAGAACATACACAAACTCCATACAGACAGCACCTGTAGTCAGGATTGAACCCGGGTCTCTGGGGCTGTAAGGCAGCAACTCTACCGCTGCACCACCGTGCCACCCAGTTCTCTCTCTGCAGGCCTCTATCTGGACTCCCTCGTGTTCTGGATGTTCCATCTGTCTGGTGAAAATATAGCCGTGTGCATAAACAGAAGTTGAACTGATGTAGACAAAAATGCTGGAGAAAATCAGCGGGTGAGGCAGCATTTATGGAGCGAAGGAAATAGGCAAAGTTTCGGGTCAACCCTTCTTCAGACTGACCCTTCAGTCTGTAGAAGGGTCTCGACCCGAAATGTTGCCTATTTCCTCAATTGGTTCCTTGAGCGCGCTGTCGGAATTTAAGGATTTTGCGGGAAGCGGCTGACATGAGTGAGGCCGGCGAGCGGCAGGAGAGAGGTTTTCAGACGTAGAGCACTGCCAGAGGTGAGCGGGGACCAGCAGAAGGGGCTGTCCGGTCCGGCGGCCACTCACAGCCACCCAGGCTAATTCACTCCCCGGCCACAATGCGGTGGCTCCGGGCCCAGAGCGTCGCAAGTGGTTTACTGGCCCCGATCCCCTCCTTCACAACGCTCCTGCCCTCCCAGCAACTTTACCCCTGGCCAGACTCCCCAAACACTGAAAGGAGCTCTCCCCACCCCGGGAAATATGGTATTTAAAAACATAAAGCACCAAGAAATGTACTTACCACGTTATGGGTACACAAACTCCATTCTTCACTCTTTGTTTCCCAAGATACTCATAAAATAATTACAATCCATATTTGAAAAACCCGCCAAGAAACCCGTGCTGCACATGCGGAGTAGGCTGCTGTGCATGCGCAGTACTGCAAAGACAGAATTTCAGCTGCCTTCATCTCCCCTTGAAATTGACGGCTTGAAGCAGCGCTGACGGCAATGTGAACTGCACAGACCTTCGCGTGTTACAAGTGCCGCGGATGAAAGGCATGGAGAATTATGTCTACCTAGGAGATCGATCTCTTAGATAGGCATACTTCTCCCATGCCGTTACTATTTATATTTAATAATTGCCATTTCATAATTTTTTAGGGTAGGCAGTGCCTACCTTGCCTACCCTGATGGCACGTGCCTGCTCCACAGATGCTGCCAACAATGCTGGATTCCTCCAGCACTTTGTGGTTTGTTCAAGATTTCAGCATCTGTACTTTCTTGCATCTTTATATTTTATTCCTGCTTGAAATGTTGTTTACACTTTCTTTACATGGTTCCTTTAAAAAATTTCATGGCTGAAGAAGGGTCCTGATCTGAAACGTCACCTTTCCATGTTCACTAGAGATGTTGCCTGACCTGCTGAGTTACTCCAGCACTTTGTGCCTTTTATTATCAGAAGCAATTGTTCTTTAAAACCTCCAATTATAGATAACTAAATGTCATTTCTCTTTTAATTGTGCTGTTTTAAATTACCAAAGTTGTGCGATTTGTATACGTATAGGGAATATTTTATTGGTATCCCCTCTCTTTTGGTGAAGTTTGTCCCACTCTTTTACTGAACTCTTTGGAATATAGGCTTTAAATAGACTTTTAATTTGATTTTTTTTGGAGGCCATGTATCTCTCATGCTATTTTCGAGTTGCCTTGCTATTGAACTGGTGGGTGGGGATGGGAGAGGGCGCTGGGGAAGCTGAGTAAAGATGATTTCTTCAAATTTTGAGATGTTTGAATTCGATGAAGGGAACTGCCAATGACTCCAAGCTAAATGCTTGGGCTGGGTTTTGTTAAAGAGGCCTTTGTCATACTGTCAGCTTCCCCATAACAAACTATCCTTTCCACATAATGGGGGAACGCCTTCTCCCCATTACCCCTGACACCCGTACTAATCAAGAATCTGCAGTGCATTCAGAAAGTATTCAGACCCGTTCACTTTTTCCACATTTTGTTACGTTACAGCCTTATTCTAAAATGGATTAAATTCTTTTTTTTATCATCAATCTACACACAATACCCCATAATAAAAAAGCGAAAACAGGTGTTTAGCAAAGTAATTAAAAAGAAATAATTGAAATATCACATTTACATAAGTATTCAGACCCTTTGCTATGACACTCAAAATTGAGCTTAGGTTCATCCCGTTTCCATTGATTATCCATGAGATGTTTCTACAACTTGGTTGGAGTCCACCAGTGGTAAATTAAATTGATTGGACATGTTTTGGAAAGGCACACACCTGTCTATATAAGGTCCCACAGTTGACAGTGCATGTCGGAGCAAAAAACAAGCCATGAAGACGAAGGAGTTGTCTGTAGACCTCCGAGACAGGATTGTGTTGAGGCACAGATCTGGGGAAGGGTATAAAACAATTTATGCAGCATTGCAGGTCCCGAAGAGCATAGTGGCCTCCGTCATTCTTAAATCGAAGAACTTTGGAATCACCAGGACTCTTAGAGCCTGCTGCCCGGCCAAACTGAGCAATCGGGGGAGAAGGGCCTTGGTCAGGGAGATCACTCTGATAGAGCACCAGAGTTCCTCTGTGGAGATGGGAGAACCTTCCAGAAGGACGACTATATCTGCAGCACTCCACCAATCTGGACTTTATGGTAGAGTGGCCAGACGGAAGCCACTCCTCAGTAAAAGGCATATAACAGCCCGCTTGCAGTTTGCCAAAAGGCATGAGAAACAAGATTCTCTGGTCTGATGAAACCAAGATTGAACTCTTTGGCCAGAATGCCAAGTGTCACGTCGAGAGAAAACGAGGCACTGCTCATCACCTGGCCAATACTATACCTACGGTGAAGCATGGTGATGACAGCATCATGCTGAGGGGATGTTTTTCAGCGGCAGGAACTGGGAGACTAGTCAGGATCGAGGGAAAGATGAACGGAGCAAAGTACAGAGAGATCCTTGATGAAAACCTGCTCCAGAGCGTTCTGGACCTCAGACTGGGGCAGAGATTCACCTTCCAACAGGACAATGACCCTAAGCACACATCCAAGAGAATGCAGGAGTGTCTTCGTGACAAGTTCTGTCAATGTCCTTGAGTGACCCAATTGAACATCTCTGGAGGGACCTGAGAATAGCTGTGCATCGATGCTCCCCATCCAACCTGACAGAGCTTGAGAGGATCTGCAGAGAAGAATGGGAGAAATTATCCAAATACAGGTGTGCCAAGCTTGTAGCATCATACCCAAGAAGACTTGAGGCTGTTATCGCTGCCAAAGGTGCCTCAACAAAGTACTGCGTAAAGCATCTGAATACTTATGCAAATGTGATATTTCAGTTATTTATTTTTAATTACTTTACAAAAATTTCGAGACACCTGTTTTCGCTTTTTTAATTATGGGGTATTATGTGTAGATTGATGATAAAAATAAATTTTTTTTAATCCATTTTAGGTTTAGAATAAGGCTGTAACGTAACAAAATGTGGAAAAGTGAAGGGGTCTGAATACTTTCTGAATGCACTGTATCTATCTTTAAAAATATCAATTGACTTGACCTCCGCAGCCATCTGTGGCAATGAATTCCACACATTCATCACCCTCTGACTAAAGAAAGTCCTCCTTATCTTCTTCCTGAAGGAACATCCTTTAAGTCTGAGACTGACTTCTGGTCCTAGACTCTCCCACTAGTGGAAACATTCTCTCCACATCCACTCTATCCAAGCCTTTCACTATTTGGTAAGCTCCAATGAGGTTCCACCCTCATCATTCTAAACTCTGGCGATTAGAGACCCAGTGCCATCAAAAGCTCATCATATGTTAACCCACTCATTCCAGGGATCATTCTCGTAAACCTCCTTTGGACCCTCTCCAGTGCCAGCACATCCTTCCTCAGAAATGGGGCCCAAAATTGCTCACAGTACTCCAAATGTGGTCTGACCAGTGCCTTGAAAAGCCTTAGCATTACATCCCTGTTTTTGTTCCAGTCCTCTCGAAATAAATGCTAGCATTGCATTTGCCTCCCTTACTACCGATTCGACTTGCAAACAAACTTTTTGGGAATCCTCCCGAGTCCCTTTGTATTTCTGAATTCTCTCCCCATTTAGGAAATAGTCTACGAGAAAATTTACTCCTATTACCAAAATGCATGACTCCACACTTTACTACGCAGTATTCCATCTACTACTTCTCAGCCCACTCTCCCAACCTGTCCAAGTCCCTCTGCAGAGTCCCTGCTTTCTCCACATTACCTGCTCCTCCATCGATCTGCGTATCATCCGCAAACGTAGCCATAAAGCCTTCAATCCCCTCATCCAAATCATTAATATGTGACGTGAAGAGGCTCCAGAACCGACCCCTTAAAAGACTTTATTTTCACAACCATTATTGAAATCTTTTATGAAGACAACATTATTAACTTAATTGCTGTGGTACAATGCACGAAGCTTCAATCACATGAATTTAGAGACATTACAAGTTTAAGACACTGCTAAAGTCGGCTCATTTGAGTGATAAAGGACATGAATAGTAGCTCACACTTGTGGAAGTGGATAAACGGTTTAAACTAATTTTTCACTACTTCTAATTTGCTCTCTTCCCCCTTCCAGTCTTGTTTCCTTATCGATCATTACTGTGACATTCTGGTAGCAATGTAAAGTAATACGCATTTGATGCTCATCTCAGTGCTTCCAGTTTTTAAACAACTTAAATGGTTGCATCTGGTCTGTGCAGAAGTTATTTAGTCAGCTGAAATGGACATTTGCTACAGTATTTAGTCATGTATTTGGATGTGGGTTTGTTATGTTTGGATCATTCTCTTGTGATCTTGTTTTTGATATAAAACAGCCAAGACATTTTAGCGTAGTTGTAAATGCCATTCTTTAAGTTGTGAATTGATCTCTCTCTCTCTCTCTCTCTCTCCTGTGAGAATTTCTTTGTAACTTGGCACCGCAAATGTGTGAATGGCAACCTTGTGCTTATAGTTTAAAAAATAAATTGTTGACATGTTTTGTTCTTGATTGCATGTCCTTTTGGGTTTGCATGGGAAAGTATTGAATGCATCCCTATTCAAATTGCTTGTACAAAATTACTGAATCATAAGTCACTTGTTATTAGTACCAAAAGGTTAAAAAACAAACAATTTGTTTAACTTAAGCTGAAAGTGAATTCTCACTTAATTTGCCAGAAAATATTTGAGTGTGTCCATGCAGGTGTAAGTGTTTTTGTTTTTGTCGTGGTATGTTAAGTCTTAATTAATCAATCTCCTGGCACTGAAAATAAATTTGTGCAAATATACCGTCACATTCCTACAATTAAAACCCACTTCTGCCTCTCCTCTATCCTTTTGTGTTCTCGGCCTGGATTTTCCATTGAAATGTTTGCACTCTGCTATTTAGCCAACGGAAACACAGTTAATTTGCTAATGTACTATGTTCATCCTCCTATCTTCTATTCTGAATTTTGTTTTTATTTTTCTACATTTTGGTGTAATCCATTGAAAACCTTTGAAATTTTACATTTTGTTATGACTTTGATTAGGTGAACTTTTCCAAGTTGCCTAGTTTTCTCCGTTACCTTGGTTGCTTTGCAGCACTGACAAATAATTCTTAATACCTTGGTGGATATGGCCATGATGAAAACCCTAATCAAGTTGGTATATGAAATCTTCATATTTGGCTGCAAAACTCTGTGTAGTCAGCATCCTTGCAGTTTCACTCCTTGGTGGTTGCCCTTTCTCCCAGTGCACTGCTCAGATGCATGGCTACAATCCATAGAGGTGATTCTTAGGCAAATCTAACTTCTTGATCCTGTTTGGTGCATTTTTCAATCATCTTTGCTCTACATAATTTGTTAGTTATATAGCTAAGCACAAAGTACAGGTGGAACACAGCGGGTCAAATGCATCTATGGAAATATTTGAGTCGGGACCATTAAGACTGATAAAGAGTCACAGTAATTTGCTTTTTGCTCATGATTCCAGCATCTTGTCTCCATGTCAGTTTAATATTTTTTGTTGCTTGAAAGTGCCTGAATAAAATATGGACATTGAGAGGGATATCCATTCTTATTGCCCTTGCAACCCAACCCCGTCCCAATACGCCCCTTCCGCACCCCTAACCACCATCACCTGGCCGAGTTGCCAAAGAGAATTATGGTTATCATTTCAGTTTATGGTGGATTTGTAGAGATCACTTAATCCCTGTCATCTGCTGACACAGTATTATCTTAAAAATATTCACTACTTTGGAAGAGCATAATGCACTGATTTGTTCTTTAAATATTGAAATATCACTATCACAATAATACTTTATTAGCCAAGTATGTTTTGCAACATAGGAGGAATTTCATTTGCCAAGTCAGTCATACAAATAAAAAGCAATAGAACACACAAAATACATTTTAACATAAACATCCACCACAGTGACTCCTCCACATTCCGCACTGTGATGGAAGGCGAAAAAACGTTCAATTCTCTTCCCTTCTATGTTCTCCTGCGGTCGGGGGCCTCTAGCCCTCTGGGACGATCTTGATTCTCGTAGCCTGCGCCGTTTGGGCCCTCCGCATCAGTACGATCAGCTCCTGCATCTGGGGGATGTCAGCTCCCCGCACCGGCGATCGGACCCTGGGTCGGGGCTGGTCGAGCCTCCAGTTGGAGCCTCAACCAGTTGGAGTTGATTAGCCTCTTCCGAGACTGCGAGCTCTTGATGGTAAGTCCGCAGGCCGCGGTTGGAACGATCCCAGGCAGGGGATCAGCTTCGATGTTACATCCACGACCCGTGGTGGGGCTCAAGTCAGTCCGAGGAGACCTCCAGCTCCATTGATGGTAGGCCGCTGATCGGCCAAAGATGCGACCTGGAAAACAATCGCATCTCTGGCATGGTAAGAAACTGAAAATAAGTTTACCCCTACCCCCCACATAAAACAAACCGGAGAACATTTACACAAACTTTTAACACACACTAAAAAAAATTTAAAAAGACGAAAAAACAGACAGACTGTTGGTGGGGCTGGCAGTTGTGTGGCACCCCTGGTGGGAACTAAAAGTGGCCATTTTATATTTCTAACTTCAGAAAATTGTTTTCCATGTACAGGAATCTGAAAATGAGATTTGAGTGATTCCTTTACATTTCTTTGTGTATTTCTGCTTCTGTTGAACATGGATGTATAGCTGCTTTCACTCTCTGATCACATTGTGGTTTAGATTTGCTTAAATAAATTGCATGGATGTTTTCATTTAGGTTTTCTTTTGTGAGGCAAAATTCTTTTGGAAGTTTCAGTTAAGAGGACGCAGAGACAACAACCTGGCTGCTCAACACCCGGCTTGAGATCTAACTATTCCTTTGGTTTATGTTTCATTCGCAAGAAGAAGTAAAGAGGAAAGTGACAAATGTTTCGCTTATTAACTGTTTCTTAGAGTTTTCATAACCTTCTCTTCAGTTTGGATATTTCTCCATGTTGTTTGTGCAGTCGATGCATTGCAAGCAGTGTATGTACCAGGATGTGGTTAGTTTAATAACATTCTTTTGGTGGCAGGTTGTTCGAAAACATTTTCATGTTACTCTTCCAATTTGCAATCACACTGCAGAAATTCCAGTATTTAGCCAAGTAGGGTTATGAAACTGGTCTGTTGCAGGAAAAAACTGAAAATTCTTCTTAATATGGTTACTAATTAAATTTGAGTTTTGCAGTTTTTTTATAGTTACATAGCACTGCACTGTTTGTGTTAACAGAGCAGCAAAAGTGGCACCTAAATCTATTCTGCTGTTGGCAAGAAGGGAATTATGCTGACTGCTGAGTACCTTGTGCCAACTGAATTAATTCCGTTTGTAAAGATGAGAGATGTCATATGTTCTATGAGTATGAGCATAAAGAATAGTTTGAAAATGCATTGCTTAAAAAAGCCCATAAATTGCAAATGAATGCCATGGCGGATTGAAAGTTATTACCATTTACCCACTACTGGTCTTGACTATTGAGTCAGTACAATGCTGGTGTGGAATGAGCCAGCTGTCAAGCAGTTGTCACAGTAGTTGGCTCAAAGACATGGTATGGACAGTGTGTAACTGGTCCATACCAGTTGTTTTAATCAATGTGCTTTAGGATGTGTTACATAATAGTTGTGCTTGAATTGTGCAAGATGCTGGTTTGATTCCAAGCTTTGCTTGAAGTTAGACATGTATTTTGTTTTGATCATTTCACTTTATTTTGGGCCTACGTTTTTGATGCTGTTGATGTATGATAGAAGATCGTCTTCTAAGACCAGCACGCAGAGTCGCCACGATTCTTGGAATACTAATATGTTCCACTTTTAATTTTAAATGGATGCTATACCAAAAGGAACATTAGCATGTGTTTGCAATTGACCTTATGTCTTCAAAGGCTTAAAGACAAATTAATACAATCTTAAAGGTCATTTTACTGTCACAGTGGTACAGTGAAATTTCAGTTACCATCCAGCCATACTAAGTGAAAAGCAACAAGACACACAGCCACATAAAATAAAAGTGAACATAAACATCCACCACATCGGCTCCCCACATTCCTCACTGTGATGGAAGATAATAAAGCCCAATTCTCCCGCGGTCAGGGTTGTCGAACCATCCGCAGTCGGGGCCATCAAAACTCTCGCAGCCGGCGATCCGAAGCCCTCTCTTCAGGGTGATCAAAACTCCCGCGTCGGAACGGTCGAAGCTCTCCGCGGTTTAGAGCTCACGAATCGGTCTCTAACCAGGGACCCCGGGCTCCACGATGTTAAAGTCAACAGGCCCACGGTTGGAGCTCTCCGCAGTCGATCCTCGGCAAAGGGATCGCCAGCTCCACGATGGTAAATCCACGCTGCGCCCGTGGTTGAAGCGCCGGGACAGTCTCTAGGAAAGGCTGTGCCACTCCCCAATGTTAGGCCGCAGTGGGGACGGAGATACGATACGGAAAAATAAAAATCCCTTCTCCATTGAGGTCGGAGATCGATGTATGATATTGCCAGGTTGGGAGAAACGAATTGCTGAAAATAACCAGCATTTGTTTGTTTGTGTACTTGGCTGGACTTTGTTATAAGCTTTTGAGAAATTAAATTGGATAAAATGTGCTGTTTGCATTTCTGGAGGAACCTAGCTGGTCAGGCAGCATCTGTGGAGGGGAAAGGACAGATGATGTTTCGGGCCAGGACTCTCCTTCAGACTAATGAAGTGGAGTTGTGGAGAGGTGGGGGGAACGGTGGGGCAAGAAATGTCAAGTCATTGGTGGATTTAGGTGAGGAGGGATAACTAAGGAAGGAGAATGGGGTCTCGGAGCAGGGAGGGCTGGAAGATGAGCGCATGGAGGAAGAGAAACAAGGAACAGACTGACTGGGGGAATGGAAAGGAAGGGGGGAGGGAGAAACTGTGATGAGAAGGGACGGAGCTTATCTGAAATTGGAGAATTCATTGTTCATGCCAGTGTTCAATGTTCAATGGATGTACAATCACAGTTTCAGGGACATTTTTTTGTGTTTAATTGTGTTGTACTGCTTTGAGGGATTGATGCGAGCATTGAACTTGAGATTTATTTTACTTCAATGTTCATTTCACATGGCTTGATACTACAACTCAAATTGATAGAATTTGAAATTTGCTTCAACAATTTTGAAGAGACATTGTGAATATATTGAACTTCCTGTATAATTAAGCTAAATAAAAACAATGCTGGAAATACTTGGGCAGTTAGGCAGCATGTGAAGAAATACTAACAGGCATTTCAGGTTGTAAACGTTTTTATTTGTTTTCTTTCTCATTTGACTTAATCAATACTGTTTGAAAGGAGAGAGGACTGCATTAACTGATTTAACATAATTAGTTGGTATTTTGTTGATTCACAATGGTTCACAATGCTTGATCAATGGTGTTTTATCATTAATGTTTTATTATTATTAATGTTTAGTGCTAGTATTAATGTTTTAGTGTTTAGTATTAATGTTTAGTGTTTTCTGAGTCATTGATATCTGTCACTGTATGTCATGTTGTTACTTGTGGGCGGAGCACCAAGGCAAATTCCTTGTATGCGAATACTTGGCCAATAAACTTACTTACTTTTAGTCGAACTAAGCTTTACATCCTTCGATGGTGGAACATGTTTGGCAAAATTGTGTGTGCTTCCCTCATCTTTATGAAGACTAAATTAAAGGCAGCTTTTGCAACAGGCTGTTGCCTTTCAGTTACGAGATTGGGAATATTGGCTGTATAGATCTAAGTAAAAAATAAATCTTATGTATGATCAAAAATGTAGTTCATTTGTCACTATCCCAAGGACCTTGTCTATCTCATGAAATATTTAAGTTGAAAACTAGCATTTAACTTAATGACTTCATAACAATTTTTGATTCTGGCATTGCTGAAGGTGTGGTTTCCTTCCTGTGATTCATTTGGTGCGAGCTGTTACTCGGTTAGAATACAGGAGACAGTTGCCATCCATTTTGCTGTGAAATATTAATTGTCTTTAACTTGACTGCAGTATTGGGAAAAACGTTGAAAACTCAACTTAAAAGTAAACAAAAATGTACAGTTTTGCTCATCATAGGAATATGATTGAGATAAGGTTTGTGAGAGACTTTGAATAGACTGCTATACATTTATTGCAGTCAGTTTGAGGGAAAGAAATTGAATGCCATTCAGATGGTACATTGCAAAAATCCTGTGGTGTTTTGTCTTTTTGAAAATGCATTCAGGCTAAAATGATAAACATCTTATTTGCAAATTCATTAAATTAATTGTCTAAATTAATGAAAACATCCATTCATTTTCAATCACACTGACTAAATTTCTCCCAGATTGTGATGATAAATAGCTTAAAAGGAAAAGTAACACCCTGTATGTAGTTATCAGCCTTGCAAGCTGCAGGAGTAAGTGCTGGGGATTATAACTGAGGGCTTGGACCTGGTCCTGCAGGAATGGAAGTGAAAGTGTAATCACCTCATTTAAGTATAAATATGACTGGATCGAGCTATTTAAAAAAAAAAAAAAAAAGGCTTTGGAACTTTGTACTTTGATTAGGGATTTATGACACATTTATCAAGATGCTTTGTAAACTGTACCACAATGTTGTAGTCAGAATATATTGTCATTTTTAGTGCACCAAATTTGAAAGGACATCAAAAACTTTAGAGAGCATATCACATTAGTAGGACGATGAAGCATGTTGACGCTTTGAATAAGCAACTTGATGTTTGGGGATAGTTGTAAAATAGGAGCAGAGAAAGCAGGAGACATCAAACTTCTTAACATGGGCCTGGTAATTGATGACTGTTGTCAATATTACATGACCGTGGAGAATGAAAAGTAAAAGGCAGGATCAACCAAATATGCACTCATTCCATGGTTGTGAGTGATGCAAAAACTTCAAACCTCTATCAGATAAATTAAAATGTACAAAAAGTAAAATGGAGGTGTGGAGTGGAGGGAAGGGTGGTGAGTGGGGGTGCTGATTGTTGGAATTCTGAATGTGAAAATAACACATTTTCTAAATCCTTTCTTCTTTCGCAGTCTTACTTTGTTACGGATTATGATCCAACAATTGAAGATTCCTATACCAAGCAGTGTGTTATTGATGACAGGGCAGCAAGATTGGATAGTAAGTATTTTGTTATCAGAGTTTAGTCCTTTGGGCAGTTCATGGAAAGGCCATCCTTAAGTTATCACTTTGAGACCTGCCTTGATTGATCATTCATATATCACTTTAATTGGAATGAACTGGAGTTGCTGTCCTTCAGTGTATCCAGGCTCTAATGTACACAAACATTGAACATAGAACAGTGTAGCACAGGCCCTTCGGCCCACAATGTCTGCGCCAAACATGCTGCCAAGTTAAATTAATCTCATCTGTCTGAATGTGGTCCATATCCCTCCATTGCTTGCATTTAAATGGACATAGAGGACTGTGGTTGTCTCTGAACTGACAGTCTGGTTACAAGCTCCAGCTGGTTCCATTCCACCAACCTCTACCCATGACCGTGTAAAATCTTTTGGATTCTTCTCTTTGAAAGCTGCAATTAGCAGTTTCACACTGATGATCTTTGCAATGGAATACAATGTTAATATCAGGGGACCAAACTGTGCTGACTGATAGCAGGCAGTTTCCTACGCCTCTGTCAACTACCAGTCGTGTGCACCTTGAATTCATTTAGGATATGCTGAAGGACATTTCTGTTCTGCCTCAGGACATTGAGGTTAATTATGGAACATTGACTTGTTGAAGAGGGTCTACACAATGTGTATGCTGAGGGATGATGTAGGAACAATCAGGGATGAGCTGGTGAATATACTAAAGATTTTTCAAGGTCCTGGGGAGAGGTTGGTGGGCCGGAACTAGCTGGATTGCTCTTCCATTAAACAACCAGAAAGGGACATAAATAGTAGGGGAAGTGATGCTGTACTTCATGTTTCAATTATTGGTTCATTGATGTATACTTAATTTTCAAGTTTTCTGTTGTCTATTTGAATAACAAAATTTAAATCTCTGAGCAAATGAGATATTTATTTATCTGAAATAAAAAGCCATTGACTGATGTGATATTAAATTCCTTTATTACAATGTCCATTAACTTAAAATATATATTTTCATGTCAAAGGAGAAGGCTATTATGGCCCATTGACTCTATACCAGCTCCCAGAGAAATATGTTTTTTGCCTCTAATTTCCCCAACTACAAATTCTCTCCATATTCCCATCAATTTTCCCCAGATTCTACACGCTTTGGAAGATTAGTGCCCTACTGTTCAGAGAAGAAACCAAAGCGTCTGGTGGGAACTTTCAAATTCCTTTGGAGATCGAGATTAAGATGCTGGAGCTGAAAGGCAATAGTTTAGTTTAGAGATACTGTGCGGCACCAATCCAATTAACCTACAAACCTGTACGTCTTTGGAGTGTGGGAGGAAACCAGAGATCCCAGAGAAAACCCACGCAGGTCACTTGGAGAACGTACAAACCCCGTACAGACAGCACCCATAGTCAGGATTGAACTCTGAGTCGGTGACACTGTAAGGCAGGAACTCTACCGCTACACCACAGTGCTGCCCTTTATTAGTTGCCCCACTGTGCCTCTTATACCTCAGAGCCCCATTGGGCACTTGTTAGTTGTGATGAGGAAGCTCAATCAATCCCCTACCTTTGGCAAAAATTGGGCTGTGTCCAGAATGATCTGGCCTGCAAACTGAGATGACCGAGGCTGCAATCAACACAATTGTCCTCCAGCACCAGTTTTGCTCAATGTTCCAGCATTTGCAGTTTCTCTTGTCCACACCTGGTTAAAATCAAACTTGTCCATACAGTTGGTACACACAATTGCTGGGGAAACTCAGCGGGTGCAGCAGCATCTATGGAGCGAAGTTTACTGATGCCAATTTTGTGATTAGTAATTTGATTCATGCCTTTAACTTCCAGTGTTTATTGTACCAAAGAATTAGCTACTTTGAATTCATCTTGGCTCATTTCCTTTTACTAATTTGACATTCTTGAAAAATAGCACAAATTTCTACTATTTAGAAAAAAATAATAGAACTTGCTTTCTTAGACATTCCCAATGCATACAATTTTTGATTAAGGTCAAGATTAAGGAAACCTATTTTGTCTTGACAATTGAAATGTGGTAACTAATGATAATTACAGTTCATTTAAAAAGGAAAAAGCTGCAGATTCTGGAAATTAGGAAAGAAACCAATGCGGGAAATATTCAGTGAGTTAATCGGCATCTGTGGAGTGATGATGTGGAATCATTTATCAAGCCAATGATCCATCATTACAATTCGTACACTTTGTATTTTGCCTGCTGCATGCTTTTTAATCACTATTGTGAATTTTCCTCTTTAATCACTCTTGTGAATTTTCCTCTTTAATCACTCTTGTGAATTTTCCTTGTGCCATCTAGTTTTGGACACTGCAGGACAAGAAGAGTTTGGAGCCATGCGAGAGCAATACATGAGGACAGGGGAGGGTTTTCTGCTGGTCTTCTCTGTTACAGATAGAGGAAGGTATGTTTAAACACTGCATGGGAGAAAAATCACGTAATTTCCTTGGACTATAAAATTCAGTATTTTGTTGTAAGTATATTTATTGAGCTACTGTCAAATCTTTCAATAGTTTAAGAGGATCCTAGGTTATATGGTGATATTGTGCCAAATTAAAGTTGCTTCAAGTTATTGTTTGTTTTACTTGATGCTTCAGGTAGTACAATGAACAGACGATCTTTGCCCCACTAACTAGTGATGCTCAATTGCAGTATAGGTGAAGGTACTCAAATTTAAATCTATGGTCATTGTGCGTGTGGGTTCATTCATGCTGTGATGTTCTGAAAGTTATTGTAAAGTCATGTAATTCCAAATGATGAAAATCATAAATTGTAGATGCTACAAACATAAAATAAAAAATAAAAATGCTGGGAATACACACCAGATCAAGCTATGTCTGTGGAAAGAGAAATGGTCAACTTTTCAGGATATTTTTTAAAAAAGCCACAAAAACCTCCATTAAATCTTCAATCTCTCTCTTCTCCCACTCCCATGCAATAGTCAGCCTTTCCTTTGACAAGAGCTTCTCCATGTCCCTGACTTTTTGTGGTGAAATCTTCCAATCCAGGCTTCAAGCAGCAGATAAACATTTTCTATATAGTCTGATTGTAAACACCAGCTAGCATTTAGCCTTGGAAACTCAAGAAATTCTCTGCCCTTGCATTCCCGGTGAAACGATGGTCATTATTGCCTATCGCCTGCTTGTCAGCTGTTTTAAGCTTTTATAAACCGTACATTAAGGCATTTGATTGTTTGTAATTTGAGTGTCGTTTTCAAAGGAGTGTTTGTATTTATTAAAATAGCCTCCTAGTCACTATCTGTAGATTCTGTGATTTCAAATGAACTGTTGCAGTATCTGGAGTACATTTTAACCCAGATCCTGGAAAAATGGGTCGAGTGGATGACCCTGCATAGATGTGAAAAGTTCAGACTTCTCTTCTGTTTGACAGAAGATGTGTGTTGACTGAGCAAGCTACTACCTGGATCTTAGAGGTCACCTTAACAATGTATGAAACCGGGCATAATGGAAATGTGAGATGAATTTGGCAAATTAATGTTGTCTTAATTTAAATACGATCAAGGCAAGTAAGCTTGCTGTGTTCTACTTGTTCCTTTCCTGATTACAGTTGGTATGCGGAGCTGAACTGCATTAACCAGGGAACTCCCTACTTTGATATTTGACGAGCTCTGAACTTGGAACTGGTTAGATAACTTGGGTTTTCATTTTTGATTGGTTGCTTTTTACGTTGACTATGAATTGAAAATGGCTACCATTTAGCACTCTTCCCCTGACATTGCACCCATCAACTTCTCCTCGCCCCCAATGTGCCTCCCTTGAAGCAGCTGTGGAGACCTTGAGACCCAAGGTGAGAGGTGTTGAGCTAGTGGTTAATCTGAGTTTCCAGTTCCTTTATTCCAGGATTTTTTTCAAACTGGGTATTAACAAGTCTGAGACATGATTTATTCTTGTTTGGGTTAATTCTTTGAATGAAATTTGGGTTTTAGATAATACTAGACCATGTAGACCTGTAGCCACCACGGGAGGCGTGGGGGGCAGAGAGGAAGCGGGAGGGGGGCAGAGAGGGAGTGGGGGGGGGGGGGGGGGGGGGGGGAGGGGGGGGGGGAGGGGGGCAGGGGGGCAGAGAGGGAGCGGGGGGGTGGGGAAGGGGGGTAGAGTTTGAAGGGTTGGGGGGGGGTTGCGCGTCGTCACAGGGGAGGGCTGGTTCCCGAATGCAATACTCCCTCGCTCGTGGCTGGCGGCTCCCGGCTGCAGGCTCCCCCCAACGCACTCGTCCCCTGCCCGTAGCCTCCTCGGCTCCAAGCTCCAGACAGGGCCCCGAGTACGGGGGGGGCGTGGTCGGGGCGGTGACGTCACTTGCAGCGCGAGCAAGAAGACAGAAAGTCTTTTCCGTTGCTTGAACATTTTCATTAATAACTGGAGAAATAAAGCATGAATTTTTCAGATAATGCGTTTTTGGACTACAGGGGGAAAATCTCTAGTGGAATATGTTAAATGTTACCGTTAGCACGTCGTTTATTAGAGAAGATGTGATCACACACACACGCGCAGATGCACACACGCAGACGCACACACACAGACGCGCCCGCACAGGCACACTCAGACGCACACACACACGCACACACAGAAGCACACGCACAGGCACACGCAGACGCACACACACGCAGAAGCGCACGCACACACTGACGCACACACACACACAGACGCACGCACAAACACAGAGGCATGCACATGCACACACACGCAGAGACACGCAGAGACATGCAGAGACACACAGACAGAGAGAGAGAAACAGAGAGAGAGAGACACAGACAGACAGACACACACACACACACACATACACGCAGACTCACACTCACACACAGTTTTAATAAGTATATGATATGGATATGAAATCTGGAATAGTATTCCATTACTTTCTGGAAGTTAACAATCAACAATGAATGGTTTTTATTTAGTGTTTTGAAGGCAATTTGCCTTCAGGTCTTGCCTACACTGGTGATATCAATTGGGGATAGACAAAATGTAGAGTATAATAAAGGAAGTAAACATTTAAAGTTTCTGTGCTCGAACAATGATGGCAGAGTGTCAAATGTGAACCACACAAGATGAACCGTGGTACAAATCTGGCAAAAGCTTTTCAAAATCCTTTGATCATTTTCTTAGGTCAAGTTGACTGGTGTGAATCAACTTAATTTTTCTGAATTTATTTTTTCTGTTTGATGAAGTTTGATGAAGGACTCTTGTCAATTATATTAAAGATGTGCCACTTATCTTTCTTTACAGTTTTGAAGAAATTTACAAGTTCCAAAGACAGATCCTTCGAGTGAAGGATCGTGATGAATTCCCTATGATCCTTGTGGGTAACAAAGCAGACTTGGAACATCAAAGGCAGGTGAGCACCAGGAACTGACCTTGCTGTTTAGCAAAGACGACAAAAATAAAAGATCACTCCCGGGGTTATTGATTTTTGAGTTTTGACTGATGTGCAGCTTCCTGATACAGAAATGTCAGGAGGATTGAAACCTACTCTGGTTAAAATGCGAAATGCTTTTTTATATGAAATCTATTCAATATTGGCAGTTTTTTGTCAGATTAAGCTTTGCTTTCCTCGTCTTATTTTACACTACTAACTTAATTTGGTTCCTAAGTCCTCAAAATATTGAGTTAACCTGCACCAACTTGCTGATAGAAATATTGTGATATCAATTCTGAAAATCAAAAAGCTATTTGATGTAAAGCTAATCATTAAAATTTTTACAGAGGAGAAACAAATTTAACTCTTAACAAACTATGTCAATGACAGTTGTTTCTTACACCAGCTTTTCTAAAATTTACATTTTTTCTATTTTAGATTTGAGTACAGATAAAACTAAATAAATATTTAGTTTTGACTCTGACTGGTTGACATCAGCTTTTTTCAATAATTAAACAGTTCAGTCATTGTAAAAACTCATCTGGTTCAATCATTTCATTTTAAGACTGGCAATCTGCCATTGTGAGTTGGTTTAACACATTTGAGATTAAAATAAATATGATTCCTTTCAAATTTAGATTCCTTTAACATTTATTCCTTTCTAACCTTGACATCATTCTCAAAGGACACAAGTATCACGGATGATGTGTTCAAAGAATGATTTGCAATGGATGAGTTTTTGCTTTCTAATTGCATGTGTTTATGGGGCTCTGTTTTAGCTGTGCTGAAAGAAAAATCTTAAATTGATCTATTTTGACTTTTTGTGGCTGCTAACGGTAATTACATGAAGCTGGATAAGAAGGTTTCGAGGGATATGAGCCAAATGTAGACAAATGGGACTAGCTTAGATGGGGCACCTAGGTTGGCATGGACGAGTTGGGCTGAGGGACCTGCTTCTGTGCGGTATTGCTTTACGACTCCAAAGCTCAGTAGCTCAATTATTTTAGTTTTATTAAAAGTCAAATTTACAGAAGGATAATGTTTTGGTTTTTACTGAAAGGGTTTGTGCAATAGGCGGTGGTGTAATAAGGCAAGTTGGGTATACGAAAATATTAACGTAAACACTTACCAAAAAAGCAATGAAGCTCCTGTACCTTCATTGAAATAATGAATAATACTGGGAATTCTTGTATGGAGAACTGTGGCAATAGACACTAGTGCAGAAGTCGGTCCTTTGAGCCAGCACTGCCATTCACTGTGATTGTGGCTGATCATCCACAATCAGTACCCCGTTCCTGCCTTCTCCCCATATCCCTTGACTGCTATCTTTGAGAGCTCTATCTAACTCTCTCTTGAAAGCATCCAGAGAATCGGCCTCCTCTGTCTTCTGAGACAGAGAATTCCACAGATTCACAACTCTCTGGGTGAAAAAGGTTTTCCTCCTCTCCGTTCTAAATGGCCAACCCCTTATTCTTAAACTATGGCCTCCGGTTCTCTGGATCATCTTCCCCAGGCTAACTGGTCTATAATTCCCTGTTTTCTCTCTCCCTCCTTTCTTAAAAAGTGGGATAACATTAGCTACCCTCCAATCCACAGGAACTGATCCGGAATCGAAAGAACATTGAAAAATGATCAACAACGTGTACACAATTTCTAGAGCCACTTCCTTAAGTACCCTGGGATGCAGACCATCAGGCTCTGGGGATTTATCAGCCTTCAGTCCTATCAGTCTACCCAACACCATTTCCTGCCTAATGTGAATTTTCTTCAGTTCCTCCGTCACTCTCGGTCCTCTGGCCACTAGTACATCTGGGAGATTGTGTCTTCCTTAGTGAAGACAGATCCAAAGTACCTGTTGAACTCATCTGCCATTTCCTTGTTCCCTATAATAAATTCACCTTTTTCTGTCTTCAAGGGACCCACATTTGTCTTAACTATTTTTTTTCCTCTTTACATACGCAAACAAGCCTTTACTATCCTTCTTTATATTCTTAGCTAGCTCACCTAGCTTACATCATCTTTTCTCCCTGTATTGCCTTGTTAGTCATCTTTTGTTGCTCTTTAAAAGTCTCCCAATCCTTTGCTTCCCCCTCATCTTTGCTATGTTATACTTCTCTTTTATTTTTATACTGTCCTTGACTTCCCTTGTCAGCTACGGTCGCCTCTTACTCCCCTTTGAATCTTTCTTCCTCTTTGGAATGAACTGATCCTGCACCTTCTGTATTATTCCCAGAAATACTTGTTATTCCACTGTCACCCCTACTGGGATCTCATTCCAGTCATCTTTGGCCAGCCTCATGCCTCCATAGCCCCCTTTGCTCAACTGTAATACTGACACCTCCGATTTTCCCTTCTCCTTCTCAAATTGTAGATTAAAACTTATTATATTATGGTCACGACCTCCTAATGGCTCCTTTACCTTGAGTTCCCTTATCAAATCCAGTTCTTTGCACAACACTAAATCCAGTACAACCAGCTCTAAGAATCCATCTCGGAGGCACTCCACAAACTACCTTTCTTGGGGTCCAGCACCAACCTGATTTTCCCAGTCTACCTGCATGTTGAAATCTCCCATAACTACCGTAGCATTACCTTTGCTACATGCCAATTTTAACTCTTGATACAACTTGCACCCTATATCCAGGCTACTGTTTGGGGGCTGTAGATAACTCCCATTAGGGTCTTTTTACCCTTGCAATTCCTCAGTTCTATCCCTACTGACTCCACATCTCCTGATTCTATGTCACCCCTCGCAAGGGACTGAATTTCATTCCTTCCCAACAGAGCTAGCCCACCTGTCTGTCTTTTCGATAGGACGTATGCCCCTGAATATTCAAGTCTGAATATCTGTCTGAATGTCTTCTTCAGTCTGAAGAAGGGTCTCAACCCGAAACGGCGCCCATTCCTTCTCTCCAGAGATGCTGCCTCACCTGCTGAGGCAGCATTTTGTGTCTACCCCTGAATATTCAGTTCCCAGCCCTGGCCCTCTTGCAGCCATGTCTCTGTAATTTCCACAACATCATACTTGCCAATTTCTAACTGAGCCTCAAACTCATGCACTTTATTTCTTATACTTATTTCTTATACAAGAATTCAATAGTTTCACTAGAGTTTGTATACATCTGGTCATGTTTTTTTAGCATTATGTTAATTTTAAACTAATTTGTTTGGTCTGTTATTTAGGCACAGATATTTTTTTTAAGTTTTGGGGTTGCTGGAGATGACTGTGAATGCCTCCTTTTTATAAGCTTTGGATCTTGTGCTCCATGCCGGGAGTGTTCTCAGGACACCGAGTGAACCTTGTTATTATCATGCTGTCATGATGCAGAACAATTTGTGCTTTTGAATATTAATAGTGCCTTGCATTGATGAGCTCGTTTGTCAGGAACTTTTTGACGTGATGCAAGTTTGCTGAACAGCAGAAATACTCGTGTGTGCTTTAATGCAATTTGTTCTCATGGGTAGGCTGTCATGTTGAATAATTATGTGACAAGCATTATTAGAAATGCTGGGACTGGCAGCATTCCTGTTAACTGTAATCAGAGTGAACAGAAAACTGCAAGTCAGCTGATCAGCTCTGAGCATGATTACTTCATGGATTTCCGATCTAAGCTGCTGCAATCTGATGTAACTTTATACAATCACTTATCTTGCAAGCAATGTTTTCAAACAGAAGGTATCTTGTAAAAGGAGAGCGCTTGTTGCTTTAATCTAATTTTATGTCAGAAGTAAAAGGAAGGCCCTAATATCCTTATAAACATAGATAGTGATTCAATGTATTGTTTCAAGGAGGTGCAGGTGCATGAAAATATTGGCCATTGATCACCCAAATTATTTTAAGTATTTCCCATACATTTGCACAGTTTTGAGATCTTTTAGTTTAGAGATACAGTGTGGAAACAGGCCCATCGCCCAAGTCCATGCCAACCAATGGTCACCTGTACACTAGTTCTATCCTACACACTAGGGACAAGTTACAGAGGCCAATTAACATACGAACCTGCGCGCCTTTAGTTTGTGGGATGAAACCGGAGCACCTGGAGGAAACCCACGTGGTCCTGGAGAACGTGCAAACTCTGTACAGGCAGTGGCATAGTCAGGAATGAACCTGGGCGTCTGGTGCTGTGAGGCACCAACTCTACCACTGTGCCACCCATCCCCACTGGAACTTTGTCGATTCCTGAAATGGACATTGAGCTGTTGGTGCCATTCAATTATTTTACTTGCCCATCTATTACGATGCAGGAAGCCTTGTCACCCACCATATCCTTGCTGGCTCTCAGTAGCGATTCCATCAGTCATGTTCCCTTTCTTATTTACAGTCCCTGCAATATCTTCTCGCAATACCTTTTGCCACCACCAGAGTTATGAAAAAAATGTTAAGAATGACACTGATCCTGCGAATGAAAGCCAGGAGAGATTTTAGAAGGATGAGAGGGCATCTTATAGAAACATATCACATTCTTAAAGGATTGGACAGGCTAGATGCAGAAAGAAATGTTCCCGATGTTGGGGGTGTCCAGAACCAGGGATCACCGTTTCGGGCCATTTAGGACTGAGGAAAAACTTCTTCACCCAGAGAGTTGTGAATCTGTGGAATTCTCTACCACAGAGGGCAATGGAGGCCAATTCACTGGATGTTTTCAAGGGAGAGTTAGATTTCTCTCTTAAGGCTAAAGGAATCGAGGGATATGGGGGAAAAAGCAGGAATGGGGTGCTGATTTTAGATGATTAACCATGATCATATTGAATGGCGGTGCTGGCTAGAAATGCTGAATGGCCTACTCATCCTATTTTTCTATGTGTCTATGATATTTAGTGCTACTCCTTGTGACTTGTGAGAGCACAGAAGTGTGAGAAGTTCCTGCTCCTAACATTGTGGGTGCAGTGGTTGCAGAAATCTTGTTAAATAGCAAAGAATTATTGGGATTGGTTTATTAATGACATGTGCACCTAGATGCATTGAAAAAAGTGTTTTGTGTGCTATCCATCTATGTCATATTCTGAAAATAATTATCCTAGCGTGATGAAATAAAATCTTGTGCTGGATACCTGACGACAGAGGCGATTGAGAGCATGGGGATTAGTTGGTCACTTGTGGCAATTGAGCCCGTGTATTTCAGTTCCAATGGGGGACACGTGAATGAAGAGGAGGAAGGACTGTTCCTTTTTGACTTCAGCATCTTTTGGATGAATGGAAGGGTTTGGAAGCATCGCCCTTGACTTCAGTGGAGCAGGGAATGAGGATGTAAATATAACCAGCTGAAGTTCCCCATGTGTATTCAACAATGATGACTGAAGAGGGATATTATAATTTGATTTCATCGTATAAATTAGCAGGTATCTACAGTGGGCCAAATGTCACCATTGATTTAAACATTATGATTGGACTTTTCTTTTGTCATGGCATTGATGATTTTTTTTTTTTTAAAGCAGAAGGGTCTCGACCCGAAAAGTCGCCTATTTCCTACGCTCACTAGATGCTGCCTCACCCGCTGAGTTTCTCCAGCATTTTTGTCTCCCTTCGATTTTTCAGCATCTGCAGTTCCATTCTTAAACAAAAGGTTGTCCTTTGGGTGATTGTTCTCCCAACAAGACAAGGAGTCTTGGAAGTTTAGGGAATCCAAAGCTAGAATGCACTGCAAATCCCTGGATCCACTGTAGTCTTTATAAATTACTGGAGGCTATTTTTTATTTACATGCTACTTGGGTCTATTAACGATGCTTATGTGAAACATCTAGCAGTATTTTACTCTGAAGATGTTGTATAAATAGACATTCTTGTTGTCATTTGGATGGGTATAATGTTATTTGCATTCATTGATATGGTATTTGGGTATATAAAGTTATGAGGAGTTATGAGAGCCTACAGAAGCAGATGGTTCGACTTTTTCCCGAAAGTAGTAGCACCTAAAACTAGAGGACATAGTTTTAAGGTTGGGGGAAAGATTTAAAAGGTAGTAGGGGATAACATTTCAGTTTAGAGGGAGATGGGTATATGGAACAAGCTGATAGAGGAAGCTGTAGAGGTGGATAGAATCACAACATTTGAAAGACAGTTAGGCAGACACATGGATAGAAAAGCTTTAGAGGGATATACGAGCCAAATACAGCTCAAATGGATAAACGGCATGGATAATTTGGGCTAAAGAGTCTGTTTCTGTGCTGTATAAGTGACTCGATTTCTAACTTTGTGGTTAAAAGATTTGAAATTATTTAAATTTCCAAGGCCAATAGATGGAATACAACTTTATTTAATCCAGTGTTGTTCATTTATATCAGGAACACATCCTCCAAGTTTTCCTCTGGAAATGCATACAGCTGCTCCCTTTTGTCCATGGGACAGGTGTTTGATGTGCCATGTGTCCTGATCAGCACACTGCCACGATCACGTCACATCCTATTTTAAGAATAAAGATATATGCTTGCAATTTGTTAGTGGAACTGTTGCTTATTTAAAGTGTGGGCATTTGACAGTGTTGTGATCAAAATAAATACAGAATACTGAGTGTGTACAAACTACATTTTATTCCTTTAAAAGTAATTTCATTTAAATCCTGTGCGTTCACGTAATACCTTGAGGGCTACAAGATGACAATCATTATCATCATTAAAGAGATGGAAGGTGTGATGAAATTGTCCTTGCTCACTGTTTTTTAGTTTGGATTCTAACAGCATTATTTGGCAGTGGACCTCCATTACAGCCTTGCATCTAATGCAGACGAGAGCTGAATTTCTGATGTCAGATGTGGGGCTGCTTTGATTTTTTGTTTCCCTATATGAAGTGTGGCATGTGCATTCCTGGTAAAATGTCAATGGGTAAATGTTCTGGTGGTTGGAGTCACATCTCAGCGGTCTCATGAAAATAGTGAGTAGTAATGGAATGGTATCTACTTGCCTTGAAACTTCCAAACCCATAACATTGGAAGCACTTTCCAAACCTGTGACCATCACTTCCTACTAGAAGAGCAGCAGGTGCATGGGAACACCGCCACTTGCAAGTATCCTTCCATCCTTACCCTCTGACTTGGGAATATTCCTGGGTCTAATTCCTGGAACACATTATTCCACAGAAGTGTACGTACTGACGACCATCATTAGCTCTGGCCACTTTGGGATGGGCAGTCACTTTAAGCTTGTGCCTGGTGTGCCCAACAACTTCAGGAACTATTTATGTTAAGCACAAGCATAATCTTTTATCTGAACCGATTCTAGGAGTCTGTTTCCAATCTTTTAATATCTACCTCTGTTCTCTAATATATATATACACCCCACAATCAACCTAATTTTCTGCACTATGTTGTAAAGGTTATTGTAAGTCAGATTTGTAGTGTATTTAATATTTTTTTCTCCTTCCCTGCAGATAACAACTGAGGAAGGGCTACAGCTTGCGAGGCAGCTCAAAGTAACATACATGGAGGCTTCAGCTAAAATCCGCTTGAATGTAGACCAGGCTTTTCATGAGCTAGTTCGAGTTATAAGGTAGGAATCAATTGGCGTATTATGTGGGGTGACTGCCGTGCCTTAGTAGGGAGAGTCGTGAAGCAAGGAAAATTGTGCTGGAATAAATGCCAATTAAAATTGGAATCTTCCACAAATTTGAGCGAGATCTTTTCATATAAAAGATTCTGGTTTTGAATTTAAATTAAAAAAAATTCCATCTTATCGTAAGGTCCTTTAACTGTGATATCGGTTGTCCCTTTTCAATTGCATGATACCAGATCTGAAATAGCCTGTTGCATTAGTCCACAATCTAATGAACCAGTAAACCATTTGTTATACACCCCATGAACAAGTGTAGATGAGTTTTGGAATTAAGAATTATAATATAAGCAAAATGAAGCTATTGATAGATAGAGTTAGTTGTGTGCACAAATCTTTGAAGATTGCAGGGCAAGTTGGTAATGCTGTAATGCATGATCCTGCGTATCTTCAATAAAAATGATGACGTGTCAAAACATGTAAATATACTTTTCAACACCGTAGATTGAAAAGGATATTGTTCTTGAAGACATTCCATTGGTGGTTTACCATAACCGCACTACTGAACGGAGTTTTACTAATTTTATATTTGGTGAAACTGGGACTAACACAGTGAAATTTAAGGGAAACAAGAAAGATGATGATGAGATTTAACAGGCGTCTTTGATGTCAGGAATAGCTTTGATAAAGTAAGAATAATGCGTTTCCACTGGCAGGATTGATAAACTGATGATGCAGTTTCAAAGTAGTTGTAAGATGTATTCGAAAGAAAATGAGTACATTTCTACGCATTAAGCTGCAATCTGGACAGTACATCTTGAAATAATGCTGCTGATTGAATCATAAATTTGATGCATCTTGTTGATGTTTGCAAGGGTGTACGGCAACAGCAAGAACAAATTGGATGGTTTTTAAAGGTCCTGGCTCAGGCACGATGCGAACTACCTATTCTGAGCAGCTCTTCATTAGCATTTCAACACTTAAATGGAAAATAACTTGTTTATTTTTGTTCTTGTGCAGAAGATTTCAAGAGCAAGAATGCCCTCCTTCTCCTGAGCCATCGCGGAATGAAAAAGACAGTAGTGGCTGCCACTGTGTTATAATTTGAGATGCTGGCTTGTCTACTCAACAGCTGCCAAACCACCTGCCCCCATTCATGCCTTCAAAAACATTTGTGTCAATCAATATTGCCTCTTTACTGCATGCTTACTGTTTGGTCGCAGATTGCCTTAGTAGTCTAATAAAAAGCTGGCTGTGTTGCCCACTTGATTGGGGAGGGGGTGAGGGAGAAGTATTTTGTCACCTCTCATGTCCTGAGGCAGGTGGTAAAGTTTAAAGAATATAAACACTAAGGCTGCTACTTAAATGTCAGAGTTCCATTTGTTTCAGGAATGGGATTTCTATTATTTGTTAGGAAAGAAAATTCAGAATGTAGACAATTGATTTGAGCTAATTTGCCTTGAGGTGTTTAAAGCCATGCTTACATGTCTTGTCCACAGTGCCATTTAACGTTTAATGCTATGATTATGCGCTAACCACATATTGTACATAAGGATCCTTGATTTCCAAGAAAAACAAGTATCAAATGATTATAAGTGAAGGGCAACAGGGAAGGGTTGAACTGGTCATTTCTTCGCCCTGGATAAAATACAGAGAAATAAGCCTTAAATAACACTTTGTTGGTGAGAGTCTGAGTTTCATGTAATGCTGCATTTTGCTCCAGTGGCCAAATCCAGTCAGTCTACTGTATTTATTTTAACCATCTGGAGACATTATCGGGAATCAATGAAGCCAAACACCTGTGATCTCACTGGGTGTAAACATTTGAGATTTTTTAAAGACTAATTTTGCATCATTGTTGAGGAGTTTCAAGTCTTCTCTTTGTCTTCCTTTGATGTGATTGTATTTCGGGATAAGGGATTCAAAGTGCTGAAGTGTAGTTGTTTTTCCTCATGTAATATAAAGAGATGGAATTGAATCTTCCACTGATGAAGATGATTAAATGTTTTGCTATATACTTTTATACATTATTTTCTTATCAAACTAGTTAACAAGTATTTTTATATGTTTGTAAACAAATATGCTTTCACAGCATAACTTGTGTATATGTAAAGATGAGTATTTAATTCTCACATTTCACTTTTAACGGACAAACTTTTAGGTATAATTTACAGAACTGTGGTAATACTTTCCTAATCTCCTCACGGCAGCTGGGTGCACCTAGTTGTATCAGGTCATGTGCCTGCAAAGTGTACCCACATAAACTTTAGCATGCTCTGACCAACCATTTCAGAAGGTGGATACATTTTGTAAAAGTCCAGAATCTGAGAAACTCCTGCTGATATTTTTTGGGTTTGACTGTGAATGGTCTCTGAGTACAAGTTCAGCGGATTAATAACTTGGTTTGAGATTTGTCCTTTGAGTTCGATCGCTGAAAAGATGTACACAACAATCCTGATACTGCCTCTACATCAGCTCCTTGAAGTTTGATCTGACTACACCCTTGTATAGCTTCTGGTGCTCGAATAAAGGATGATTAATTTAGTGGAAGACTTATTATTTTCTCTGTGCCTCCTTTATCGTGATACTTTTTAAATTAAACTTATTAGCAATCATTGTCTTTGCCCTGATTGCAAAGCATCCTAGTGCCTGTTCAATTTCTCAAATGAATTGCTCCCTTTCATAAAAGGCTCACTATCTCGAAATCTGAATACAACACTGGTAATGTTTTTTTCCTCTGTTATATTTTGCAGAAGTTCCATGCCTTGTTGCATGCAGGTGGATTAGGATGTGTTATCTTTGAATGTAATGTATGTTTTCAAAATCTTTGGTGCTGACTGCTCATGTTTTAATTTAGACATGAATGTTAGTAGACCTGATTGAATCAATATGAGAATATATATCACGGTGAGAGGTAGATGCAGTCTAATATAAAAGAACAACTTAGTCCCATATACATTGTAGACAAGGATGAGCTACACGGAAGTATTGGTGGGCTACGTTGCATCCAATACATTGAGTTGGACTAGTAAAGCTGATGACTTTAGTATTGATCAATATCATAATCATAATCATAATAATACTTTATTAGCTAAGTATGTTTTGCAACATACGAGGAATTTGATTTGCCATACAGTCATACCAATTAAAAGCAACAGAACACACAAAACACATTTTAACATAAATATCCACCACAGTGACTCCTCCACATTCCTTACTGTGATGGACGGCGAAAACAAGTTCAATCTTTTCCCTTCTTTGTTCTCGAGCCTTCCGTTGACCGGGCGATATTGGCTCCCGTAGCCGGCGGTGTTTGGGCCCTCGAGTTGGGGCGATCAAGCTCTTGCATCGACGGGATTCTCAACCACCCCACGCCGGGCGATCGGATCCCGGATTGAAGCTGGTAGAATCCTCCTGCGTCGTTTGGAGCTTCCCAACATAGGGCTCAACCCGAGACTGCGAGCTCCTCGATGGTGAAATCCGCAAGCCGCGGTAGGAGCGTCGATCCCAGCCAAGGGATCGGCTCTGATGGTAATTTCACATCCCTGCGGTGGGGCTCAAAGTCAATCCCGAGCAAGGCCTCCAGCTCCATGATGTTAGGCCGTAGAGCGACCGGAAATACGATCCGGAAAACAATCGCATCTCCGGCAAGGTAAGAGATTGGAAAAAATACGTTGCCTCTGATCACCTCCCCCACCCCTCACATAAAACAAACCAAAGAACATTAACACAAACTTTTAAAACACTGAAAATAAAAATAAAAAGACGAAAAAGCAGACCGTCTGTTGGCGAGGCTGCCATCGTGCGGTGCCCCCTGGTTGAAAGAAGGACATTAGCTATAACCAATGTGCCAGTTTATAGAATCTTCAGGGTGTGTGTGTAACATCTCTGGAGAAGATGGGTAGGTGACATTTCAGGTCAAGCCAACTGTGCAAGCTGTGAGTGAGACCACACATGGGGTATTGATATTGCAGTTCTGGTTACCTAACTATAGGAAGAGTGTTACTGAGCTGGAAAAGCTGCAGAACAGATTTGCGAGGTTGTTGCTTGTACTGGAGAGGCATGAGGAGAGACTAGATGGACTGGGGGGGTTTTCCTGGAGTCTGAGACGGAGGTATGTCAAATCATGATGGGCATGGAGGAGGTGGATGGTCAGTCTTTTTCCCAGGGTAGGGGAGTTGGGAACTAGAGATAACAGATTTAAGGTGAGAGTGGAATAATATAAAGACAACCAAAGGAGCAGGTGTTTCAGTGTGATGAGTATGTTGATGGAGCTGCCGGAGGAAGTAGTCGAGGCAGGTACAATAACTGCTTTTAAAAGACGTTTGAGTAGGAACATAGATCAAAGGTCGAGGGATATTGGGCAAATGGGACTAGCATAGGTGGGACATCTTGGTTGATATGGATGAGTTGGTCCAGAGTGCCAGTTTCCATGTCTGTGCCGTGTGATTATGACTTTACTAGAGTACAGATCAGGGCTAGCGTTCAACCTCTCTCCACTTGACACTTCAAGCACATGCCGTAATGTACTGCAGAATGAGTGAAGACTTGAAGACTTGCCATGATGCTTCAACCCAGAAATGATTCTGCTGCAAATGACATTGATTCTAGGTTGATGTTTTTAGATTACTTTCGTTTAGGGATACAGTGTTGTATCAGGCCCTTTGGCCCACCTAGTCCACGCTGACCAGCAATCACCCATGCATCAGTTCTATCTGACACACTAGGGACAATTTACAGAAGTCAATTAACGCACAAATTGCACCTCTTCGGAATGTGTGAAGAAACCAGAGCACCTGAAGAATGTACAAACTCTGGAATCTGAAGAAGGGTCCCAACGTGAAATGTCACGCAACCCAGGCGACTATATGCATGCGAGTCACAGAAGCTGGTCTACACTCATACATTACACTCGCCCCACACTCTTAAATCTATTCCTACAGTTACATGTTTTATATTAGCTAAGATATTCCCTTATCATGTATCTATACACTGTAAATGGCTCGACTGTAATGTCTTTCTGCTGACTGGATAGCACGCAACAAAAGCTTTTCACTGTACCTCGGTACACGTGACAATAAATTGAACTGAACTGAAGCCATGTTCTCCAGAGATGATGCTTGACCTGCTGAGTTACTCCAGCACTTTGTCTTTTCCCCATTTTAATGGCTGTGAAATGGCTTCAACTCTGCATTCCGCAGTTCAAGCCTGCAAACAGCTGGCAAAGAGTGTGGAGCGAGTGGGGAAGTTAGGGGATCACAAATGCAGCACAGCGAGGTACAGATCAGAATTGTGTAAATCTGCTCCACAAATGCAAGCAGCTCAGCACCAACCAGGGTAAAGCAGGATGCTTGATGAGCAACCCTTCCCATCACTAAACCCTCAGAACTGCCATCAGTTTTCTTAACATCCTATTAGTTTTACCTGATAGCCTTCATGGTATTTATGCTGAGAAATGTGCCACTAAGTGGTTAAGAATTGTTGAAAGTAGTGGTTGGGGAAAGACTTGTTTCAACCGGTGTGATCCATTAGTAACCATTATGATAATAGTCATTGCAGGAAATCTCCCTTTCATTATCTGAGTGCTCTCAGGCAAAGCATTGAATTAGTTCTATTATTTTGAGAGATGCATCCTGCTCAGTCACATCACTGTAATTATCTGGTGTAATGGAATTTAAAAAAGCATGAATTTTAGAGCATGTCAAAATGTAAAATTCTATTGATGTTGAGTTTGACAAAAGGAGGATCTATGGTGCTGATCTTTGTGAGTATCCCAGAATGTCGTCCTGTTGATTAGCTAAATTTGAGGAGCAGAAAGTGGACAAGTCATTTATATGTCAATTATAGGCACTGCCTAGCGGAACTTTGCTTTATTTTAGTGCAAACATTTTATTCAACCATGTTTCATTTTTAGTGCAAAAGAAAAATGAAAATGTGTCTCAATTGATTCTGGGAGTTTAAATGATAAATTACTTGGTAAAGTTTAGAATTTGGTAATGATATTAAAAATGATACTGACCTACATATTAACTGTTCATTTGTTGGATCTACTTTCATTGCCTGAAATGAAAACAGATGGTAGCAATGGAAGGAACCAAGCTCCATTTTAAATTGTGAAAAAATATTTCTTGTTGCTTTACAAATTGATTGCAGAAGGCAAGATGTATGATATTTAGGGCTTGTGATCTAGAATCTCAAGTTGTCCCGATACAACCTGATTTAGGGCGTATTAGCTACTGGGAGAGGCTGGACACATTTGGATTGTTTTCTCTGGAAAGCTGGAGGTGGCGGGAGACCTGACAGAAGTACCGGTATGTAAAATTATATGAACTAAATACAGGGTGGACAGCATCTTTGTCGCAGGGTGGAAAATGAAATACTAGGGGGCATAGCTTTAAGGTGAGTAGGGCACAGTTTAAAGGAGATATGCAGGGCAAGTTATTTTTTACGCAGAGGGTGGTGAGTGCCTGAAACACTGCCAGGCAAAGTGGAGGAGCAGATACATTGTTGCCATTTATAACACTTTTGGAAAGGCATGTGGATATGCAAATGCAGGTATTTGGATTATGTGCAAGTACAGTGCCCTCCATGATGTTTGGGACAAAGACCCATCATTTATTTATTTGCCTCTGTACTCCACAATTTGAGATTTGTAATATGTGGTTAAAGTGCACATTTTGTCAGATTTTATTAAAGGCCATTTTTATACATTTTGGTTTCACCATGTAGAAATTACAGCTGTGTTTATACATAGTCCCCCCCATTTCAGGGCATCATAATGTTTGGAACACATGGCTTCACAGGCGTTTGCAATTGCTCAGGTGTGTTTAAATGCCTCCTTAATGCAGGTATATGTGAGCTCTCAGCACCTAGTCTTTCCTCCAGTCTTTCCATCACCTTTGGAAACTTTTATTGCTGTTTATCAACATGAGGACCAAAATTGTGCCAATGAAAGTCAAATAAGCCATTATGAGACTGAGAAACAAGAATAAAACTGTTAGAGAAATCAGCCAAAACTTAGGCTCACCAAAATCAATTGTTTGGAACATCATTAAGAAGAAAGAGAGCTCTGGTGAGCTTACTAATCACAAAGGGACTGGCAGGCCAAGGAAGACATCCACAGCTGATGACAGAAGAATTCTCTCTATAATAAAGAAAATCCCCCAAACACCTGTCCGACAGATCAGAAACACTCTTCAGGAGTCAGGTGTGAAATTGTCAATGACCACTGTCCGCAGAAGACTTCATGAACAGACAGGCTACACTGCAAAATGCAAACCACTGGTTAGCAGCAAAAATAGGATGGCCGAGTTACAGTTTGGCCAGGACAACCACAGTTCTGCAAAAATCTGTCTTGTGGACAGATGAGACGAAGATTAACTTGTATTAGAGTGCTGGCAAGAGCAAAGTATGGAGGAGAGAAGGAACTGCCCAAGATCCAAACCATACCACCTCATCTGTGAAACACGGTGGTGGGGGTGTTATGACCTGGACATGTATGGCTGCTGAAGGTACTGGCTAACTTATCCTCATTGATGATACAACTGCTGATGATAGTAGCATAATCAATTCTGAAGTGTATAGACACATCTTGATTTTCTGTTTTTGGATTGAATTCTGTTTTTAATTTGTGTCTCTGATGTCTTTTTTACCTGTTCTATTCCGATTATATGTTTTTATTCCGATTACTATGTAAGGTGTCCTTGAGATGTCTGAAAGGCGCCCATTAAATAAAATGTATTATTATTATTATTACATCTTATCTGCTCAAGTTCAATCAAATGCCTCAAAGCTCATTGGCCGGTGGATCATTCTACAGCAAGACAACGATCCCAAACATACTGCTAAAGCAACAAAGGAGTTTTTCAAAGCTAAAAAATGGTCAATTCTTGACTAGCCCCCAAAACAAGCATAAGCTAAAGATGGCTGCAATACAAGCCTGGCAGAGCATCACCAGAGAAGACCCCCAGCAACTGGTGATGTCCATGAATCACAGACTTCAAGCAGCCATTGCATGCAAAGGATATGCAACAAAATACTAAACATGACTACTTTCATTTACATGGCAGTGCTGTGTCCCAAACATTATGGTGCCTGGAAATGGGGGGACTATGTATAAACACTGCTGTAATTTCTACATGGTGAAACCAAAATGTATAAAAATGGCCTTTATCAAAATCTGACAATGTGCACTTTAACCACATGTGATTTATTTCTATTGCAAATCTCAAATTGTGGAGTACAAAGGCAAATAAATAAATGATGAGTCTTTGTCCCAAACATTATGGAGGGCACTGTAGATAAGTGATGATCTTGGCATCATGTTTGGTCCAGACATTGTGGGCTGAAGGGCATGTTCTTGTGTCGTACTGTTCTACCTTCTATAACCTCCAAAGGCTATTGCGAAAGCAAAGAAACAATTCTGGACTAAGTCGCAGGCAGACACTAGATTCTGTGGCAGGGCTTGCACGCAATCACGTCCTATGAGGTGAAACTGGGTGGGTTAAGAGGCAACGATGCATTGCTTCTAGATTAGAATGCTTTTATGCATGCTTTAAAAGGGAGGACAATGACACACCCACACGACCCTGATGAGCCTGTGATTCATCAGCAACTTGGTGTTCAACACAATCATCCCACCAAACTCCAAGACCCGAGTCTCTGCACCTCCCTTTGCAACTAGATCCTCAGTTCCACATGGCACCTCAATCAGTACGATCAGTGACAGCATCTCCTCATTGACCATCAACTCAGGCACGGCTTAAGGCTATGTGTTTAATCCACAATTCTACTTTTGTACACCCATGACCATGTTCTTCAGCACAACTCCTAAACCATCTATAAATTTGCCACAGAAGCCACCTTTGTTGAGTGGGGCTAAAACAACCGCTCACTCATTGTCAGCATAACCAAGGAACTGATCAACTTCAGAAAATGGACTTGCCAGTGGGTCATAGAGTTATACAGCATGGAAACAGGCCCTTCGACCCAACATATCCTATCTACACTAGTCCCACCTACCTGTGATAGCCCATATCCCTCTAAACCTATCTTATGTGTGTACCTGTCAAAATGTCTCTTAAACATTATGATAGTACCTGCCTCAACTACCTGTTCCAGCAGCTATGTTCCATGCACACAGCATTCTTTGTGTAAAAAAAAAGGTACTCCCCCTCCCTCCCCCCCCCCTTGTAAATCTCTTGTTTCCCCCTCCCCTATTCACCTTAAACCAATATCCTCTGGGATTTGTTTTCCCTGCTCTGGGCAAGAGACTGTGTTTACCTAATCTATTCTTCTCATAGTTTTGTACACCTCTACAAGATCAGTCGGTGATAAGATAAGGGCCGGTGACCCTTATCAGACCTGCTAACTATGGAGAGTTAGCCTCAAAACACTGGGTGTTAACATCTCGGAAGACCTGTCCTGGGCCCAACACAGGGATGTAATCATGAAGAAGGTGCATCGACTTTCTGAGAGGTTTAAAGAGATTAGACAAGGACCGGAATACACAAACAAACTCCACAGATGCACTGCAGAAAGTATTCTGTCGTGTTGTATCATGGCCTGGTCTGGCAATTCCAACACAGGAATGCAGGAGGCTGCAGAGAGTGGTGCACTCAGTACAGCCATCCCTACCATTGAAAGCATCTACATGAGGTACGGTTTCAAGCAGGCGACATCTATCATCAAAGATCCCCTCCATCTGGGCCATGCCCTCTTCTCGCTGCTACATTTGGGTAGGAGGTACAGAAGCCTAAAGTCTTACATCATCTGGTTCAGGAACAACTGCTGCTCGTGAACCAACCAGCTCGTGAACCACCCAGCTCGTGAACCAACCAGCTCGTGAACCAACCAGCACAATCTCAATCCTACCTCAGCAATGGACCACCTCTGGCACGCATTTGTTTTATAATTGTTTTTTGTGCTAATGTCTTGGGTTTCTTCTGCACTGTCTATTGCATTTCACTGTCTTGTAGCACCAGTGTGTCATTTATGTATAATTTGTTTCTGTGTCTGGACGTGATGCCGCTACAGCAAGATTTTTCATTGTACCTGTACCTCATTGTAATTGTGCAGATGACAGTAAACAGTTAATGTCTTGACATTATTTTGGAGTTAATAATTCAATTAGAGCTCTAGTTTTGTTTAGAAATACAGCACGAAAACAGGCCCTTCGGCCCACTGAGTCTGCACCGACCAGCGATCCCCGCACACTAACACTATCCTACACACATTAGGGACAATTTACTAAACAAATTAGCCTACAAACCTGTGCGTCTTTGAAGTGTGGAGCACCCGGAGAAAACCCATGTGGTCACAGGGAGAACGTGCAAACTCCGTACAGACAGCACCCATAGTCATGATCGAACCAAAGTCTCTGGCGCTGTAAGGCAGCAGCTCTACCGCTGCACCACCATGCCAAACTATACTTTTCATTAAAAATCAGTGCTGTTCAGCACAAGTCTACACCACTGAAAGGGTGTTTCAGCATTAAACGTCATAAGAATCTAATGTATTTAAAGATCTTGCATCTTTGTGAATATTAACATTCAATGTGTATACATATCTCTTGCAGTGTGCAGTTGATTGTGTATCAGGAAGAAAAAACTAAAATTAGGGTGAAGAATTTCCATCAAAAATTAAGAATGTGTTTTCTGCAGTTGAAAAGCTCAACATTGTGTTTTCAATAAATGGTTTTGAGTACACAACCTTTCCTGTGTGGATTTTTTGGACATTTAACACTGTCCTGCACTAACTGGCGCCCTCCAGTGGCACAGATGCTGCCTTGCACACAGCATTGAGTACAGACATTCCTTGGTTTACCAGTATTTGATTCACAGCTATTTACGATAAGACCCGTGACTTTTCAGGCTACATCCTCTGCATCCAAAGCTATTTTTCACAATAATCTATAGTGCGGCACTCTTCATGAGTTGGAATGCATCGCACTGAATTGCTGATAGCCCATTTTATCCTGCGCTCGATTTACCATAGAACATAGAACAGTACAAAAGAGGACCCTTCAGTCCACGATGTCGGTGACGAACATGATGCCAAATCAAACTACCTACCATCTGCCTGCACGTGATCCATATCCCTCCAGTCTGAAGAAGGGTTCCGACCCAAAATGTCACCAATGCCTTTTCTCCAGAGATGCTGCTTAACACGCTGAGTTATACCAGCATTTTGTGTTTGTGTCCACTGATTTTTGATTCCCATACTCTGGTGAAAAAGACACTGCATTCACCCTATCTCTTCCCCATCGTGATTTTATACACCTCTTTAAGATCACCCCTCAGCTGCCTACACTCCTAGCCTGCCCAACCTCTCCCTTTAGCTCTTGCCCTCGAATCCTGGCTGTTCCCATAAATAGCACAGGGCAGTCAGAACAGAATTTATTTATTTGTTTTTATTCATGAGAGTAGAGTTGAATTTAAGATCTAGCAGCTAGCTTTTTGACTGGCGGAGCAGACTCGAGAGGGTTTGATAGGGCGAAACGGTGGTGCAGCAGTAAATCTGCTGCCTTTCAGCGCCAGAGACCCAGGTTCGATCCCAACTACGGGTGCTGTCTGTGCGGAGTTTGTACGTTCTCCTTGTGACCGCGTGGGTTTCTTCCAGGTTCGGTTTTCTTCCACATCCCAAAAACGTACGGCTTTGCAGGTTATTTGACAATAGACAATAGGTGCATAGGCTATTCGACCCTTCGAGCCAGCACCGCCATTCAATGTGATCATGGCTGATCATCCCCAATCAGTACCCCATTCCTGCCTTCTCCCCATATCCCCTGACTAGGCTATCTTTAATAGCCCGATCTAGCTCTCTCTTAAAACGGCCTCCACTGCCCTCTGAGGCAGAGAATTCCACAGGCTCACAACTCTCTGTGTGAAAAAATGTTTCCTCATCTCCATTCTAAATGGGTTACCCCTTACTCTTAAACAGTGGGCCCTGGTTCTGGTCTCCCCCAACATTGGGAACATGTTTCCTGCCTCTAGTGTGTCCAAACCCTTAATAATCTTATATGTTTCAATGAGATACCCTCTCATCCTAAATTCCAGAGTGTACAAGCCCAGCCGCTCCCTTCTCTCAGCATATGACAATCCTGCCATCCCGGGAATTAACCTCGTGAACCTACACTGCACTCCCTCAATAGCAAGAATGTCCTTCCTCAAATTAGGGGACCAAATGGCGGCGCGGCTCTGGCGGCTCCTAGTGGCGGCGCGGCTCTGGCTGCAGCGGCTCTCCGGCAGTCCTGTTTGTTTTGTGTTTTTTGGGTTGTTTATTTTCGTTTTGGTTAGTCTAGTTTTGGTTTTTAGTTTGTGTTTTTTGGGGGGGGGGGGTTGAAAACGGGCTTGCTGTCTCTCCCTGCGGGGGAATGCGACTTTTTTGTCGTATTCCCCTTCTCTGCCTCCGTCTGCGCTGAGGCCTAATGGCGGAGCTGGCGACCTCGAGGCTCGGGAGGCAGAGCCCGCCAGGACTCGCACTGAGCTCGCTCCCGTGAGGACGGCCCGGCTCGGGGCTGGAACAGGGCTTTTCGTGAGGGGCTGTGACGGAGCCGTCCCGAGGAAAGGAACGTGCTCCCGTCGGAGTGGCCGAGCTCAGGGGGAGGTACGGCTTCCAGCCCGAGGGAGGAGCGGTGCCCGGTCGGGGCGGCCCACCCGATGGAGAGCGGCCACGGTCGTTGCGTCCCCTCCCTAGGTAGGAGCGGCTCCCGGACATCCTTTGCTTCCATCCCTAGATCTCTCTGCTCCCGGTCCGGGGCGGCCCTGGCGAGAGGAAGGAGGCGGCCTGGCGCGAGGCTCGAGACGGTGGCAGTACTCACGTGAGGGCGATCCGGCTCGGGGCTGGAACGATGCTCCGGGGGCTGGGACGGCAGTTCTGGTGGCGGTGGCCTGAGACCGGGGTTCGGCCGCGGGCCAGCGGCTGCGTCAGCAGGTCTGGTGAGCGGCAGCTTCGACTACCCCGGGCCGCGGTGTTTGAGCCGCGGGACAGGTTTTAACATCGCCCGGGGGGTATCGCCTCAGCGCAGAAGGAGAAGAGGAGGGAAGAGACTGCAGCCCTAAGACTTTTGCCTCCATCACAGTGAGGAGATGTTGGGTGGACTCACTGTGGTGGATGTTAATATGTGTTTATTGTTGTTTTTTTATTGTATTGTATTGTATGTATGACTGCTTCAATTTCGTTCAGACTTCGGTCTGGATGACAATAAAAGGCTATCTTATCTATCTTATCTTATCTTATCTTATCAAATCTGCATGCAATACTCCAGGTGTGGTCTCACTAGGGCCCTATACAACTGCAGAAGGACCTCTTTGCTCCTTTACTCAACTTCTCTTGTTATGAAGGCCAACATGCCATTCGCTTTCTTCACTGCCTGCTGTAGCTGCATGCTTACTTTCATTGAACTGTGAGGAGGATGCTATGAGAATGCAGGGTGACTTGGACAGGTTGGGTGAGTGGGCAGATGCATGGTAGATGCAGTTTAATGTGTGTGATGTCTGTGATGTCTTTGCTATCAATGTAACAGAAACTCGTGCATGAGCCTCGTGACTGAGGTCAAGTGACCTTCAAGATAAAAGGCAATGATTGCAGAATAAACGTGCTCTTGCTCTGGAACACAAACCCGGTGTGGACCTGTCTTTTGTGCTAGTCACAACGAAGCCTTACCTTCAGATGAGAATACCTTACAATGTGGATAAACGTGAGGTTATCCACTTTGGTAGCAAAAACAGGAAGGCAGATTATTATTTAAATGGTGTCAAGTTGGGAAAAAGGGAAGCACAACGGGATCTGGAGGTCCTTGTTCATCAGTCAATGGGGTACTGATTGGGGATGATCAGCCATGATCACATTGAACGGTGGTGCTGGCTCGAAGGGCCGAATGGCCTACTCCTGCACCTATTATCTATTGCCCATGCATCTGCACTGACTGGGGCCAGAGGTGGAGGGGAGATCTCTCTGCAGTCTGCCACTGGTCTGTATGGCATAAGACTTCAGTCTCTGACCTAGAATATCCAGATGGGACTTACAAAAGATAAAGTTAGGGGTCAGCCAATTATGAAAGGGATGAGGCACTTCTCCATACATTGTCACCTTGTCGTGGTGGAGAAGCTTGTGTGGACCTGAGATCCTGAGAGTGATGCTGTCTGGAGCTATGCTCCTGGTAGGGCCACCCATGCCGGTAAGGTCGAGGGGGAGGACTCTGACAAAGAGCGATCCAATCAAGACCTCAATGGTGGAACAGGCAAGGGACGATGGCTGACCTTAGTGGAGCGTCACAACGGCTGTGAAGACGGATGAAGGCTGCAGCAGAAAGTGGTCTCCGGTCGTCTTGGACTCCATGCCACTGGATGCCGACCCAGATCTGTCTGTGCACCAGTCTCCCCACGTTAAACAAAGTCACGCACAGGCCTCCTCAATATAGGGAATGGCACCCTGGAGGCACCCATGGTCAGTCATAGAAACATTGAAAATAGGTGCAGGAGGAGGCCATTCGGCCCTTCGAGCCAGCACTGCCATTCATTGTGATCATGGCTGATCGTCCCCTATCAATAACCCGTGCCTGCCTTCTCCCCATATCCCTTGACTCCACAAGCCCCTAGAGCTCTATCTAACTCACTCTTAAATCCATCCAGTGACTTGGCCTCCACTGCCCTCTGTGGCAGGGAATTCCATAAATTCACAACTCTCTGGGTGAAAAACTTTTTTCTCACCTCAGTCTTAAATGACCTCCCCTTTATTCTAAGACTGTGGCTCCTGGTTCTGGACTCGCCCCACATTGGGAACATTTTTCCTGCATCTATCTTGTCCAGTCCTTTTATAATTTTATATGTTTCTATAACACCCCCCTCATCCTTCTAAACAGTCATGACCGAAGGGGGCCTAAGAGGAAGAAGAGGCATTTCCAGCGGCATTAAACCCATTAAGTTTGTAGTGAATAATTACATCATCATCATCATCGTCGAAAACATCAATGGGTACGGTGCCTTATAATGCTATGTACGACAGTGATCGCAACTTCTATTGAAGTGTGGATGGCCGTTGGCTCGCTAGGAGCGCATCCGCCCTTTGACAGGTCTTGTTTTTCGGTCCTACTGGGGGTCCACAGCCCCCTCTTCACCTGGCAAACCAGGTGGGGGAGATGGTTTAGTTGCCGACTATCCGACCATGCAGCAGGTAGCACGGGATTACATGTTACCCGTGGCGGGAGGAACTCCCCCCGACCTGACCAACAATAATTACAATACATTAAAATAAAGTTAATTAAAATGCAAGTCACTTCAAAATAATTTTAAAAACTTGACACTAAAGGAGAATAATTTGGAACTTACCTTTTGTCCTAACTCAGCTCATGTGTTGATGGAGAAAGATACAAAGTACTGGAGTAATTCAACACTTCAGGCAGCATCACTGGAGAACATGAATAGGTGACGTTTTGGGTCAGGACCCTTTTTCAGACTTTCTGAGGAAAGGTCCCGCCTGAAACGTCATCTATCCACGTTCTCCAGAGATGCCGCCTGACCCGTCGAGTTACTCCAGCACTTTGTTCCTTGTTATTACACATGTTTCTGGCCCTGCTCCTGGTCTACGCTGGCACATCCTCCTCAGAATCAGAAGTTTTCCAACAGAACGGGGATGGCCGCTGGATTCCAGATGAGGTTCACCTGCAGCTCCCGTCAGCTCCCAAATCCATCAGCAAATGCTGGCCGCCCCACATCAGAGCACACGTCCAGGAGGTGGTGCTGTTGGAAAGGTGGACATCCGTGGATCTGCCATCCACACCTGGGATGACTTGGCTAATCCATTATTACTTTAAACCCATTGATGGAACTTCTAAAATATATTGCATACTTCCTGGCAATATATTAAATCTGTCTAGTTTTGCAATAACACATTCCTCTGCTGACTATCCATTTAATTTTATTTTCAGTTAAATAAACTAGCATAATTATCTCTCTACATCATCGTCTATATCTCTCATTTCCCTTATCCCTAACCAGTCTGAAGAAGGGTCTCGACCCGAAACGTCACCCATTCCTTCTCTCCAGAGATGCTGCCTGTCTTACTGCTGAGTTACTCCAGATTTTTATGTCTGTCTGGTTAAAACCAGCGTCTGCCGTTCCTTCCTACACACTAGCATAATTATTTTATCTCCAATTTCACTATTACATCCACAGCAAATGGC